>NW_027675556.1:22500-32500 GCF_965601325.2 Salmo salar | reverse complement strand
GTGTGTTGTCGGTGTGTGTGTGTGTTGTCGGTGTGTGTGTGTGTGTGTTGTCGGTGTGTGTGTGTGTGTGTTGTCGGTGTGTGTGTGTGTTGTCGGTGTGTGTGTGTGTGTGTGTGTGTGTGTGTGTTGTCGGTGTGTGTGTGTGTGTTGTCGGTGTGTGTGTGTGTGTTGTCGGTGTGTGTGTGTGTGTTGTCGGTGTGTATGTGTGTGTGTTGTCAGTGTGTGTGTGTGTGTGTTGTCGGTGTGTGTGTGTTTATGTGTTGTCGGTGTGTGTGTGTGTGTGTTGTCGGTGTGTGTGTGTGTGTGTTGTCGGTGTGTGTGTGTGTGTGTTGTCGGTGTGTGTGTGTGTGTGTTGTCGGTGTGTGTGTGTGTGTGTGTGTGTTGTCGGTGTGTGTGTGTGTGTGTGTTGTCGGTGTGTGTGTGTGTGTGTGTTGTCGGTGTGTGTGTGTTGTCGGTGTGTGTGTGTGTTGTCGGTGTGTTGTCGGTGTGTGTGTGTGTGTTGTCGGTGTGTGTGTGTGTGTTGTTGGTGTGTGTGTGTGTGTGTTGTCGGTGTGTGTGTGTGTGTTGTGTGTGTGTGTGTTGTCGGTGTGTGTGTGTGTTGTCGGTGTGTGTGTGTGTGTGTTGTCGGTGTGTGTGTGTGTGTTGTCGGTGTGTGTGTGTGTGTGTTGTCGGTGTGTGTGTGTGTGTGTGTTGTCGGTGTGTGTGTGTGTGTGTTGTCGGTGTGTGTGTGTGTGTGTTGTCGGTGTGTGTGTGTGTGTGTGTTTGTGTTGTCGGTGTGTGTGTGTGTGTGTTGTGTGTGTGTGTGTTGTCGGTGTGTGTGTGTGTTGTCGGTGTGTGTGTGTGTGTGTTGTCGGTGTGTGTGTGTGTGTGTGTTGTCGGTGTGTGTGTGTGTTGTCGGTGTGTGTGTGTGTGTGTGTGTTGTCGGTGTGTGTGTGTGTGTTGTCGGTGTGTGTGTGTGTGTTGTCGGTGTGTGTGTGTGTGTTGTCGGTGTGTATGTGTGTGTGTTGTCAGTGTGTGTGTGTGTGTGTTGTCGGTGTGTGTGTGTGTGTGTGTTGTCGGTGTGTGTGTGTTGTCGGTGTGTGTGTGTGTTGTTGGTGTGAGTGTGTGTGTGTTGTGTGTGTGTGTGTTGTCGGTGTGTGTGTGTGTGTGTTGTCGGTGTGTGTGTGTGTGTGTGTTGTCGGTGTGTGTGTGTTGTCGGTGTGTGTGTGTGTTGTCAGTGTGTGTGTGTGTGTGTGTTGTCGGTGTGTGTGTGTGTGTGTGTTGTCGGTGTGTGTGTGTGTGATGTCGGTGTTGTGTGTGTGTGTGTTGTCGGTGTGTGTGTGTGTTGTCGGTGTTGTGTGTGTGTGTGTTGTCGGTGTGTGTGTGTGTTGTCGGTGTGTGTGTGTGTGTGTGTGTGTGTTGTCGGTGTGTGTGTGTTGTCGGTGTGTGTGTGTGTGTTGTCGGTGTGTGTGTGTGTGTGTTGTCGGTGTGTGTGTGTTGTCAGTGTGTGTGTGTGTGTGTGTTGTCGGTGTGTGTGTGTGTGTGTTGTCGGTGTGTGTGTGTGTGTGTGTTTGTGTTGTCGGTGTGTGTGTGTGTGTGTTGTGTGTGTGTGTGTTGTCGGTGTGTGTGTGTGTTGTCGGTGTGTGTGTGTGTGTGTGTTGTCGGTGTGTGTGTGTGTGTGTTGTCGGTGTGTGTGTGTGTTGTCGGTGTGTGTGTGTGTGTTGTCAGTGTGTGTGTGTGTGTTGTCGGTTTGTGTGTGTGTGTTGTCGGTGTGTATGTGTGTGTGTTGTCAGTGTGTGTGTGTGTGTGTTGTCGGTGTGTGTGTGTTTATGTGTTGTCGGTGTGTGTGTGTGTGTGTGTTGTCGGTGTGTGTGTGTGTGTTGTCGGTGTGTGTGTGTGTGTGTTGTCGGTGTGTGTGTGTGTGTGTTGTCGGTGTGTGTGTGTGTGTGTGTGTGTTGTCGGTGTTTGTGTGTGTGTGTTGTCGGTGTGTGTGTGTGTGTGTGTTGTCGGTGTGTGTGTGTTGTCGGTGTGTGTGTGTGTTGTCGGTGTGTTGTCGGTGTGTGTGTGTGTGTTGTCGGTGTGTGTGTGTGTGTTGTTGGTGTGTGTGTGTGTGTGTTGTCGGTGTGTGTGTGTGTGTTCTGTGTGTGTGTGTTGTCGGTGTGTGTGTGTGTTGTCGGTGTGTGTGTGTGTGTGTGTTGTCGGTGTGTGTGTGTGTGTTGTCGGTGTGTGTGTGTGTGTGTTGTCGGTGTGTGTGTGTGTGTGTGTTGTCGGTGTGTGTGTGTGTGTTGTCGGTGTGTGTGTGTTTATGTGTTGTCGGTGTGTGTGTGTGTGTGTATTGTCGGTGTGTGTGTGTGTGTTGTCGGTGTGTGTGTGTGTGTGTTGTCGGTGTGTGTGTGTGTGTGTTGTCGGTGTGTGTGTGTGTGTGTGTGTGTTGTCGGTGTGTGTGTGTGTGTGTTGTCGGTGTGTGTGTGTGTGTGTGTTGTCGGTGTGTGTGTGTTGTCGGTGTGTGTGTGTGTTGTCGGTGTGTTGTCGGTGTGTGTGTGTGTGTTGTCGGTGTGTGTGTGTGTGTTGTTGGTGTGTGTGTGTGTGTGTTGTCGGTGTGTGTGTGTGTGTTGTGTGTGTGTGTGTTGTCGGTGTGTGTGTGTGTTGTCGGTGTGTGTGTGTGTGTGTTGTCGGTGTGTGTGTGTGTGTTGTCGGTGTGTGTGTGTGTGTGTTGTCGGTGTGTGTGTGTGTGTGTGTTGTCGGTGTGTGTGTGTGTGTTGTCGGTGTGTGTGTGTGTTGTCGGTGTGTGTGTGTGTGTTGTGTGTGTGTGTGTTGTCGGTGTGTGTGTGTGTGTGTTGTCGGTGTGTGTGTGTGTGTGTGTGTTGTCGGTGTGTGTGTGTTGTCGGTGTGTGTGTGTGTGTGTGTTGTCAGTGTGTGTGTGTGTGTGTGTTGTCGGTGTGTGTGTGTGTGTGTGTTGTCGGTGTGTGTGTGTGTGTTGTCGGTGTTGTGTGTGTGTGTGTTGTCGGTGTGTATGTGTGTTGTCGGTGTGTGTGTGTGTGTGTGTGTGTGTTGTCGGTGTGTGTGTGTTGTCGGTGTGTGTGTGTGTTGTCGGTGTGTTGTCGGTGTGTGTGTGTGTGTTGTCGGTGTGTGTGTGTGTGTTGTTGGTGTGTGTGTGTGTGTGTTGTCGGTGTGTGTGTGTGTGTTGTGTGTGTGTGTGTTGTCGGTGTGTGTGTGTGTTGTCGGTGTGTGTGTGTGTGTGTTGTCGGTGTGTGTGTGTGTGTTGTCGGTGTGTGTGTGTGTGTGTTGTCGGTGTGTGTGTGTGTGTGTGTTGTCGGTGTGTGTGTGTGTGTTGTCGGTGTGTGTGTGTTTATGTGTTGTCGGTGTGTGTGTGTGTGTGTGTTGTCGGTGTGTGTGTGTGTGTTGTCGGTGTGTGTGTGTTGTCGGTGTGTGTGTGTGTTGTCAGTGTGTGTGTGTGTGTGTGTTGTCGGTGTGTGTGTGTGTGTGTGTTGTCGGTGTGTGTGTGTGTGATGTCGGTGTTGTGTGTGTGTGTGTTGTCGGTGTGTGTGTGTGTTGTCGGTGTTGTGTGTGTGTGTGTTGTCGGTGTGTGTGTGTGTTGTCGGTGTGTGTGTGTGTGTGTGTGTGTGTTGTCGGTGTGTGTGTGTTGTCGGTGTGTGTGTGTGTGTTGTCGGTGTGTGTGTGTGTGTGTTGTCGGTGTGTGTGTGTTGTCAGTGTGTGTGTGTGTGTGTGTTGTCGGTGTGTGTGTGTGTTGTCGGTGTGTGTGTGTGTGTGTGTTTGTGTTGTCGGTGTGTGTGTGTGTGTGTTGTGTGTGTGTGTGTTGTCGGTGTGTGTGTGTGTTGTCGGTGTGTGTGTGTGTGTGTGTTGTCGGTGTGTGTGTGTGTGTGTTGTCGGTGTGTGTGTGTGTTGTCGGTGTGTGTGTGTGTGTTGTCAGTGTGTGTGTGTGTGTTGTCGGTTTGTGTGTGTGTGTTGTCGGTGTGTATGTGTGTGTGTTGTCAGTGTGTGTGTGTGTGTGTTGTCGGTGTGTGTGTGTTTATGTGTTGTCGGTGTGTGTGTGTGTGTGTGTTGTCGGTGTGTGTGTGTGTGTTGTCGGTGTGTGTGTGTGTGTGTTGTCGGTGTGTGTGTGTGTGTGTTGTCGGTGTGTGTGTGTGTGTGTGTGTGTTGTCGGTGTTTGTGTGTGTGTGTTGTCGGTGTGTGTGTGTGTGTGTGTTGTCGGTGTGTGTGTGTTGTCGGTGTGTGTGTGTGTTGTCGGTGTGTTGTCGGTGTGTGTGTGTGTGTTGTCGGTGTGTGTGTGTGTGTTGTTGGTGTGTGTGTGTGTGTGTTGTCGGTGTGTGTGTGTGTGTTCTGTGTGTGTGTGTTGTCGGTGTGTGTGTGTGTTGTCGGTGTGTGTGTGTGTGTGTGTTGTCGGTGTGTGTGTGTGTGTTGTCGGTGTGTGTGTGTGTGTGTTGTCGGTGTGTGTGTGTGTGTGTGTTGTCGGTGTGTGTGTGTGTGTTGTCGGTGTGTGTGTGTTATGTGTTGTCGGTGTGTGTGTGTGTGTGTATTGTCGGTGTGTGTGTGTGTGTTGTCGGTGTGTGTGTGTGTGTGTTGTCGGTGTGTGTGTGTGTGTGTTGTCGGTGTGTGTGTGTGTGTGTGTGTGTTGTCGGTGTGTGTGTGTGTGTGTTGTCGGTGTGTGTGTGTGTGTGTGTTGTCGGTGTGTGTGTGTTGTCGGTGTGTGTGTGTGTTGTCGGTGTGTTGTCGGTGTGTGTGTGTGTGTTGTCGGTGTGTGTGTGTGTGTTGTTGGTGTGTGTGTGTGTGTGTTGTCGGTGTGTGTGTGTGTGTTGTGTGTGTGTGTGTTGTCGGTGTGTGTGTGTGTTGTCGGTGTGTGTGTGTGTGTGTTGTCGGTGTGTGTGTGTGTGTTGTCGGTGTGTGTGTGTGTGTGTTGTCGGTGTGTGTGTGTGTGTGTGTTGTCGGTGTGTGTGTGTGTGTTGTCGGTGTGTGTGTGTGTTGTCGGTGTGTGTGTGTGTGTTGTGTGTGTGTGTGTTGTCGGTGTGTGTGTGTGTGTGTTGTCGGTGTGTGTGTGTGTGTGTGTGTTGTCGGTGTGTGTGTGTTGTCGGTGTGTGTGTGTGTGTGTGTTGTCAGTGTGTGTGTGTGTGTGTGTTGTCGGTGTGTGTGTGTGTGTGTGTTGTCGGTGTGTGTGTGTGTGTTGTCGGTGTTGTGTGTGTGTGTGTTGTCGGTGTGTGTGTGTGTTGTCGGTGTGTGTGTGTGTGTGTGTGTGTGTCGGTGTGTGTGTGTTGTCGGTGTGTGTGTGTGTTGTCGGTGTGTTGTCGGTGTGTGTGTGTGTGTTGTCGGTGTGTGTGTGTGTGTTGTTGGTGTGTGTGTGTGTGTGTTGTCGGTGTGTGTGTGTGTGTTGTGTGTGTGTGTGTTGTCGGTGTGTGTGTGTGTTGTCGGTGTGTGTGTGTGTGTGTTGTCGGTGTGTGTGTGTGTGTTGTCGGTGTGTGTGTGTGTGTGTTGTCGGTGTGTGTGTGTGTGTGTGTTGTCGGTGTGTGTGTGTGTGTTGTCGGTGTGTGTGTGTTTATGTGTTGTCGGTGTGTGTGTGTGTGTGTGTTGTCGGTGTGTGTGTGTGTGTTGTCGGTGTGTGTGTGTGTTTTTGGTGTGTGTGTGTGTGTGTTGTCGGTGTGTGTGTGTTGTCGGTGTGTGTGTGTGTGTGTCGGTGTGTTGTCGTGTGTGTGTGTTGTCGGTGTGTGTGTGTGTGTGTTGTCGGTGTGTGTGTGTGTTGTCGGTGTTGTGTGTGTGTGTGTTGTCGGTGTGTGTGTGTGTTGTCGGTGTGTGTGGTGTGTGTGTGTGTGTTGTCGGTGTGTGTGTGTGTGTGTCGGTGTGTGTGTGTGTGTTGTCGGTGTGTGTGTGTGTGTGTTGTCGGTGTGTGTGTGTTGTCGGTGTGTGTGTGTGTGTGTGTGTGTGTGTGTGTGTGTGTGTGTCGGTGTGTGTGTGTGTGTTGTCGGTGTGTGTGTGTGTGTGTTGTGTGTGTGTGTGTTGTCGGTGTGTGTGTGTGTTGTCGGTGTGTGTGTGTGTGTGTGTTGTCGGTGTGTGTGTGTGTGTGTTGTCGGTGTGTGTGTGTGTTGTCGGTGTGTGTGTGTGTGTTGTCGGTGTGTGTGTGTGTGTTGTCGGTGTGTGTGTGTGTGTTGTCGGTGTGTGTGTGTGTGTGTTGTCGGTGTGTGTGTGTGTGTGTTGTCGGTGTGTGTGTGTGTGTGTGTTGTCGGTGTGTGTGTGTGTGTGTGTTGTCGGTGTGTGTGTGTGTGTTGTCGGTGTGTGTGTGTGTGTGTTGTCGGTGTGTGTGTGTGTGTGTTGTCGGTGTGTGTGTGTGTGTGTGTGTGTTGTCGGTGTGTGTGTGTGTGTTGTCGGTGTGTGTGTGTGTGTGTGTTGTCGGTGTGTGTGTGTGTGTCGGTGTGTGTGTGTGTTGTCGGTGTGTTGTCGGTGTGTGTGTGTGTGTTGTCGGTGTGTGTGTGTGTGTTGTCGGTGTGTGTGTGTGTGTGTTGTCGGTGTGTGTGTGTGTGTGTCGTGTGTGTGTGTGTTGTCGGTGTGTGTGTGTGTTGTCGGTGTGTGTGTGTGTGTGTGTTGTCGGTGTGTGTGTGTGTGTTGTCGGTGTGTGTGTGTGTGTGTTGTCGGTGTGTGTGTGTGTGTGTGTTGTCGGTGTGTGTGTGTGTGTTGTCGGTGTGTGTGTGTGTGTGTGTTGTCGGTGTGTGTGTGTGTGTGTGTTGTCGGTGTGTGTGTGTGTGTTGTCGGTGTGTGTGTGTGTGTGTTGTCGGTGTGTGTGTGTGTGTGTTGTCGGTGTGTGTGTGTGTGTGTGTGTGTTGTCGGTGTGTGTGTGTGTGTGTTGTCGGTGTGTGTGTGTGTGTGTGTTGTCGGTGTGTGTGTGTTGTCGGTGTGTGTGTGTGTTGTCGGTGTGTTGTCGGTGTGTGTGTGTGTGTTGTCGGTGTGTGTGTGTGTGTTGTCGGTGTGTGTGTGTGTGTGTTGTCGGTGTGTGTGTGTGTGTGTGTGTGTGTGTGTGTGTTGTCGGTGTGTGTGTGTGTTGTCGGTGTGTGTGTGTGTGTGTTGTCGGTGTGTGTGTGTGTGTTGTCGGTGTGTGTGTGTGTGTGTTGTCGGTGTGTGTGTGTGTGTGTGTTGTCGGTGTGTGTGTGTGTGTTGTCGGTGTGTGTGTGTGTTGTCGGTGTGTGTGTGTGTGTGTGTGTGTGTGTGTGTGTTGTCGGTGTGTGTGTGTGTGTGTTGTCGGTGTGTGTGTGTGTGTGTGTGTGTTGTCGGTGTGTGTGTGTTGTCGGTGTGTGTGTGTGTGTGTGTTGTCGTGTGTGTGTGTGTGTGTGTTGTCGGTGTGTGTGTGTGTGTGTGTTGTCGGTGTGTGTGTGTGTGTTGTCGGTGTTGTGTGTGTGTGTGTTGTCGGTGTGTGTGTGTGTTGTCGGTGTGTGTGTGTGTGTGTGTGTGTGTTGTCGGTGTGTGTGTGTGTTGTCGGTGTGTGTGTGTGTTGTCGGTGTGTGTGTGTGTGTTGTCGGTGTGTGTGTGTGTGTTGTCGGTGTGTGTGTGTGTGTGTTGTCGGTGTGTGTGTGTGTGTTGTGTGTGTGTGTGTTGTCGGTGTGTGTGTGTGTTGTCGGTGTGTGTGTGTGTGTGTTGTCGGTGTGTGTGTGTGTGTTGTCGGTGTGTGTGTGTGTGTGTTGTCGGTGTGTGTGTGTGTGTGTGTTGTCGGTGTGTGTGTGTGTGTTGTCGGTGTGTGTGTGTTGTGTGTTGTCGGTGTGTGTGTGTGTGTGTGTTGTCGGTGTGTGTGTGTGTGTTGTCGGTGTGTGTGTGTGTTTGTCGGTGTGTGTGTGTGTGTGTTGTCGGTGTGTGTGTGTGTTGTCGGTGTGTGTGTGTGTGTTGTCGGTGTGTTGTGTGTGTGTGTTGTCGGTGTGTGTGTGTGTGTGTTGTCGGTGTGTGTGTGTGTGTTGTCGGTGTGTGTGTGTGTGTCGGTGTGTGTGTGTGTTGTCGGTGTGTTGTCGGTGTGTGTGTGTGTGTTGTCGGTGTGTGTGTGTGTGTTGTCGGTGTGTGTGTGTGTGTTGTCGGTGTGTGTGTGTGTGTTGTGTGTGTGTGTGTTGTCGGTGTGTGTGTGTGTTGTCGGTGTGTGTGTGTGTGTGTTGTCGGTGTGTGTGTGTGTGTTGTCGGTGTGTGTGTGTGTGTGTTGTCGGTGTGTGTGTGTGTGTGTGTTGTCGGTGTGTGTGTGTGTGTTGTCGGTGTGTGTGTGTGTGTGTTGTCGGTGTGTGTGTGTGTGTGTGTGTGTGTGTGTGTTGTCGGTGTGTGTGTGTGTGTGTTGTCGGTGTGTGTGTGTGTGTGTGTGTTGTGGTGTGTGTGTGTTGTCGGTGTGTGTGTGTGTGTGTTGTCGTGTGTGTGTGTGTGTGTGTTGTCGGTGTGTGTGTGTGTGTGTGTTGTCGGTGTGTGTGTGTGTGTTGTCGGTGTTGTGTGTGTGTGTGTTGTCGGTGTGTGTGTGTGTGTGTTGTCGGTGTGTGTGTGTGTGTTGTCGGTGTGTGTGTGTGTGTGTTGTCGGTGTGTGTGTGTGTGTGTGTTGTCGGTGTGTGTGTGTGTGTTGTCGGTGTGTGTGTGTGTGTGTCGTGTGTGTGTGTGTGTGTGTGTGTGTGTGTGTCGTGTGTGTGTGTGTGTTGTCGGTGTGTGTGTGTGTGTGTTGTCGGTGTGTGTGTGTGTGTTGTCGGTGTGTGTGTGTGTGTGTGTTGTCGTGTGTGTGTGTGTGTGTGTTGTCGGTGTGTGTGTGTGTGTGTGTTGTCGGTGTGTGTGTGTGTGTTGTCGGTGTGTGTGTGTGTGTTGTCGGTGTGTGTGTGTGTTGTCGGTGTGTGTGTGTGTGTGTGTGTGTCGGTGTGTGTGTGTGTGTGTGTGTGTGTGTGTGTGTGTGTGTGTGTGTGTGTGTGTGTGTGTGTGTTGTCGGTGTGTGTGTGTGTGTTGTCGGTGTGTGTGTGTGTGTGTTGTCGGTGTGTGTGTGTGTGTTGTCGGTGTGTGTGTGTGTGTGTTGTCGGTGTGTGTGTGTGTGTTGTCGGTGTGTTGTGTGTGTGTGTTGTCGGTGTGTGTGTGTGTGTTGTCGGTGTGTGTGTGTGTGTGTTGTCGGTGTGTGTGTGTGTGTTGTCGGTGTGTGTGTGTGTGTGTTGTCGGTGTGTGTGTGTGTGTTGTCGGTGTGTGTGTGTGTGTGTGTGTGTGTGTGTGTTGTCGGTGTGTGTGTGTGTGTTGTCGGTGTGTGTGTGTGTGTGTTGTCGGTGTGTGTGTGTGTGTGTGTGTGTGTGTCGGTGTGTGTGTGTGTGTGTTGTCGGTGTGTGTGTGTGTGTGTGTGTCGGTGTGTGTGTGTTGTCGGTGTGTGTGTGTGTTGTCGGTGTGTTGTCGGTGTGTGTGTGTGTGTTGTCGGTGTGTGTGTGTGTGTTGTCGGTGTGTGTGTGTGTGTGTTGTCGGTGTGTGTGTGTGTGTTGTGTGTGTGTGTGTTGTCGGTGTGTGTGTGTGTTGTCGGTGTGTGTGTGTGTGTGTGTGTTGTCGGTGTGTGTGTGTGTGTGTTGTCGGTGTGTGTGTGTGTGTGTTGTCGGTGTGTGTGTGTGTGTGTGTTGTCGGTGTGTGTGTGTGTGTTGTCGGTGTGTGTGTGTGTTGTCGGTGTGTGTGTGTGTGTTGTCGTGTGTGTGTGTTGTCGGTGTGTGTGTGTGTGTGTTGTCGGTGTGTGTGTGTGTGTGTGTGTGTGTTGTCGGTGTGTGTGTGTGTTGTCGGTGTGTGTGTGTGTGTGTGTTGTCGGGTGTGTGTGTGTGTGTGTTGTCGGTGTGTGTGTGTGTGTTGTCGGTGTGTGTGTGTGTGTGTGTTGTCGGTGTGTGTGTGTGTTGTCGGTGTGTGTGTGTGTGTGTTGTCGTGTGTGTGTGTGTGTGTGTTGTCGGTGTGTGTGTGTGTGTTGTCGGTGTTGTGTGTGTGTGTGTTGTCGGTGTGTGTGTGTGTTGTCGGTGTGTGTGTGTGTGTGTTGTCGGTGTGTGTGTGTGTGTTGTCGGTGTGT
>NW_027675556.1:10000-12500 GCF_965601325.2 Salmo salar | reverse complement strand
GTGTGTGTGTGTTGTCGGTGTGTGTGTGTGTGTGTGTGTGTGTGTGTGTTGTCGGTGTGTGTGTGTGTTGTCGGTGTGTGTGTGTGTGTGTTGTCGGTGTGTGTGTGTGTGTTGTCGGTGTGTGTGTGTGTGTGTTGTCGGTGTGTGTGTGTGTGTGTGTTGTCGGTGTGTGTGTGTGTGTTGTCGGTGTGTGTGTGTTGTGTGTTGTCGGTGTGTGTGTGTGTGTGTGTTGTCGGTGTGTGTGTGTGTGTTGTCGGTGTGTGTGTGTGTTGTCGGTGTGTGTGTGTGTGTGTTGTCGGTGTGTGTGTGTTGTCGGTGTGTGTGTGTGTTGTCGGTGTGTGTGGTGTGTGTGTTGTCGGTGTGTGTGTGTGTGTGTTGTCGGTGTGTGTGTGTGTGTGTTGTCGGTGTGTGTGTGTTGTCGGTGTGTGTGTGTGTTGTCGGTGTGTTGTCGGTGTGTGTGTGTGTGTTGTCGGTGTGTGTGTGTGTGTTGTCGGTGTGTGTGTGTGTGTGTTGTCGGTGTGTGTGTGTGTGTGTGTTGTGTGTGTGTGTGTTGTCGGTGTGTGTGTGTTGTTGTCGGTGTGTGTGTGTGTGTTGTCGGTGTGTGTGTGTGTGTGTTGTCGGTGTGTGTGTGTGTGTGTGTTGTCGGTGTGTGTGTGTGTGTTGTCGGTGTGTGTGTGTGTGTGTTGTCGGTGTGTGTGTGTGTGTGTGTGTGTGTGTTGTCGGTGTGTGTGTGTGTGTGTTGTCGGTGTGTGTGTGTGTGTGTGTGTGTCGTGTGTGTGTGTGTGTTGTCGGTGTGTGTGTGTGTGTGTTGTCGGTGTGTGTGTGTGTGTGTGTTGTCGGTGTGTGTGTGTGTGTGTGTGTGTTGTCGGTGTGTGTGTGTGTGTGTTGTCGGTGTGTGTGTGTGTGTGTGTGTGTGTGTGTGTTGTCGGTGTGTGTGTGTGTTGTCGGTGTGTGTGTGTGTGTGTGTGTTGTCGGTGTGTGTGTGTGTGTTGTCGGTGTGTGTGTGTGTGTGTGTGTGTTGTCGTGTGTGTGTGTGTGTGTTGTCGGTGTGTGTGTGTGTGTTGTCGGTGTGTGTGTGTGTTGTCGGTGTGTGTGTGTGTGTTGTCGGTGTGTGTGTGTGTGTGTTGTCGTGTGTGTGTGTGTGTGTTGTCGGTGTGTGTGTGTGTGTGTGTGTGTGTGTGTGTTGTCGGTGTGTGTGTGTGTGTTGTCGGTGTGTGTGTGTGTGTGTTGTCGGTGTGTGTGTGTGTGTGTGTGTGTGTGTTGTCGTGTGTGTGTGTGTGTGTGTTGTCGGTGTGTGTGTGTGTGTGTGTTGTCGGTGTGTGTGTGTGTGTTGTCGGTGTTGTGTGTGTGTGTGTTGTCGGTGTGTGTGTGTGTTGTCGGTGTGTGTGTGTGTGTTGTGTGTGTGTGTGTTGTCGGTGTGTGTGTGTGTGTGTGTGTTGTCGGTGTGTGTGTGTTGTCGGTGTGTGTGTGTGTGTGTGTTGTCGGTGTGTGTGTGTGTGTGTGTTCGGTGTGTGTGTGTGTGTGTGTTGTCGGTGTGTGTGTGTGTGTTGTCGGTGTTGTGTGTGTGTGTGTTGTCGGTGTGTGTGTGTGTTGTCGGTGTGTGTGTGTGTGTGTGTGTGTGTTGTCGGTGTGTGTGTGTTGTCGGTGTGTGTGTGTGTTGTCGGTGTGTTGTCGGTGTGTGTGTGTGTGTTGTCGGTGTGTGTGTGTGTGTTGTCGGTGTGTGTGTGTGTGTGTTGTCGGTGTGTGTGTGTGTGTTGTGTGTGTGTGTGTTGTCGGTGTGTGTGTGTGTTGTCGGTGTGTGTGTGTGTGTGTTGTCGGTGTGTGTGTGTGTGTTGTCGGTGTGTGTGTGTGTGTGTTGTCGGTGTGTGTGTGTGTGTGTGTTGTCGGTGTGTGTGTGTGTGTTGTCGGTGTGTGTGTGTGTGTGTTGTCGGTGTGTGTGTGTGTGTGTGTTGTCGGTGTGTGTGTGTGTGTTGTCGGTGTGTGTGTGTGTTGTCGGTGTGTGTGTGTGTGTGTTGTCGTGTGTGTGTGTGTTGTCGGTGTGTGTGTGTGTTGTCGGTGTGTTGTGTGTGTGTGTTGTCGGTGTGTGTGTGTGTGTGTTGTCGGTGTGTGTGTGTGTGTGTTGTCGGTGTGTGTGTGTTGTCGGTGTGTGTGTGTGTGTCGGTGTGTTGTCGGTGTGTGTGTGTGTGTTGTCGGTGTGTGTGTGTGTGTTGTTGGTGTGTGTGTGTGTGTGTTGTCGGTGTGTGTGTGTGTGTTGTGTGTGTGTGTGTGTGTTGTCGGTGTGTGTGTGTGTTGTCGGTGTGTGTGTGTGTGTGTTGTCGGTGTGTGTGTGTGTGTTGTCGGTGTGTGTGTGTGTGTGTTGTCGGTGTGTGTGTGTGTGTGTGTTGTCGGTGTGTGTGTGTGTGTTGTCGGTGTGTGTGTGTGTGTGTTGTCGGTGTGTGTGTGTGTGTTGTGTGTGTGTGTGTTGTCGGTGTGTGTGTGTGTGTGTTGTCGGTGTGTGTGT
>NW_027675556.1:0-2500 GCF_965601325.2 Salmo salar | reverse complement strand
GTGTGTGTGTGTGTGTGTGTGTGTGTGTGTGTGTGTTGTCGGTGTGTGTGTGTGTGTGTTGTCGGTGTGTGTGTGTGTGTGTTGTCGGTGTGTGTGTGTGTGTGTTGTCGGTGTGTGTGTGTGTTGTCGGTGTGTGTGTGTGTGTGGGTGTGTGTGTGTGTGTTGTCGGTGTGTGTGTGTGTGTGTTGTCGGTGTGTGTGTGTGTGTTGTCGGTGTGTGTGTGTGTGTGTTGTCGGTGTGTGTGTGTGTGTGTTGTCGGTGTGTGTGTGTGTTGTCGGTTGTCGTGTGTGTGTGTGTGTTGTCGGTGTGTGTGTGTGTGTTGTCGGTGTGTGTGTGTGTGTTGTCGGTGTGTTGTGTGTGTGTTGTCGGTGTGTGTGTGTGTGTGTTGTCGGTGTGTGTGTGTGTGTTGTCGGTGTGTGTGTGTGTGTGTTGTCGGTGTGTGTGTGTGTGTGTTGTCGGTGTGTGTGTGTGTGTTGTCGGTGTGTGTGTGTGTGTGTTGTCGGTGTGTGTGTGTGTGTGTGTGTGTTGTCGGTGTGTGTGTGTGTGTGTGTTGTCGTGTGTGTGTGTGTGTGTGTTGTCGGTGTGTGTGTGTGTGTCGGTGTGTGTGTGTGTGTGTGTGTTGTCGGTGTGTGTGTGTGTGTTGTCGTGTGTGTGTGTGTGTTGTCGGTGTGTGTGTGTGTGTGTTGTCGGTGTGTGTGTGTGTGTGGGTGTGTGTGTGTGTGTGTTGTCGGTGTGTGTGTGTGTTGTCGTGTTGTGTGTGTGTGTGTGTTGTCGGTGTGTGTGTGTGTGTGTTGTCGTGTGTGTGTGTGTGTGTTGTCGGTGTGTGTGTGTGTGTGTGTGTTGTCGTGTGTGTGTGTGTGTGTTGTCGGTGTGTGTGTGTGTGTTGTCGGTGTGTGTGTGTGTGTGTGTTGTGTGTGTGTGTGTGTGTGTGTGTGTGTGTGTGTGTGTGTGTTGTCGGTGTGTGTGTGTGTTGTCGGTGTGTGTGTGTGTGTGTTGTCGGTGTGTGTGTGTGTGTGTGTGTGTCGTGTGTGTGTGTGTGTTGTCGTGTGTGTGTGTGTGTGTGTGTGTGTGTGTGGTCGGTGTGTGTGTGTGTGTTGTCGGTGTGTGTGTGTGTGTGTTGTCGGTGTGTGTGTGTGTGTTGTCGGTGTGTGTGTGTGTGTTGTCGTGTGTGTGTGTGTGTGTTGTCGGTGTGTGTGTGTGTGTTGTCGGTGTGTGTGTGTGTGTTGTCGGTGTGTGTGTGTGTGTTGTCGGTGTGTGTGTGTGTGTGTTGTCGGTGTGTGTGTGTGTGTGTTGTCGGTGTGTGTGTGTGTGTGTTGTCGGTGTGTGTGTGTGTGTGTTGTCGGTGTGTGTGTGTGTGTGTTGTCGGTGTGTGTGTGTGTGTGTTGTCGGTGTGTGTGTGTGTGTGTGTGTCGTGTGTGTTGTGTGTGTGTGTGTGTGTTGTCGGTGTGTGTGTGTGTGTGTGTGTGTCGGTGTGTGTGTGTGTGTGTGTGTGTCGGTGTGTGTGTGTTGTCGGTGTGTGTGTGTGTTGTCGGTGTGTTGTCGGTGTGTGTGTGTGTGTGTTGTCGGTGTGTGTGTGTGTTGTTGGTGTGTGTGTGTGTGTGTTGTCGGTGTGTGTGTGTGTGTTGTCGGTGTGTGTGTGTGTGTTGTCGTGTGTGTGTGTGTGTTGTCGGTGTGTGTGTGTGTGTGTTGTCGGTGTGTGTGTGTGTGTTGTCGGTGTGTGTGTGTGTGTGTTGTCGGTGTGTGTGTGTGTGTGTGTTGTCGGTGTGTGTGTGTGTGTGTTGTCGGTGTGTGTGTGTGTGTGTTGTCGGTGTGTGTGTGTGTGTTTGTGTTGTCGGTGTGTGTGTGTGTGTGTTGTCGGTGTGTGTGTGTGTTGTCGGTGTGTGTGTGTGTGTGTCGTGTGTGTGTGTGTGTGTTGTCGGTGTGTGTGTGTGTGTGTTGTCGGTGTGTGTGTGTGTTGTCGTGTGTGTGTGTGTGTGTGTGTGTGTGTGTTGTCGTGTGTGTGTGTGTGTGTTGTCGGTGTGTGTGTGTGTGTTGTCGGTGTGTGTGTGTGTGTTGTCGGTGTGTGTGTGTGTGTTGTCGGTGTGTGTGTGTGTGTGTTGTCGGTGTGTGTGTGTGTGTGTTGTCGGTGTGTGTGTGTGTTGTCGGTGTGTGTGTGTGTGTTGTCGGTGTGTGTGTGTGTGTCGGTCGTGTGTGTGTGTGTGTGTTGTCGGTGTGTGTGTGTGTGTGTGTGTTGTCGGTGTGTGTGTTTGTGTTTGTGTTGTCGGTGTGTGTGTGTGTGTGTGTTGTCGGTGTGTGTGTGTGTGTGTTGTCGGTGTGTGTGTGTGTGTTGTCGGTGTGTGTGTGTGTGTGTTGTCGGTGTGTGTGTGTGTGTGTGGTCGGTGTGTGTGTGTGTGTGTTGTCGGTGTGTGTGTGTGTGTGTGTGTGTGTGTGTGTTGTCGTGTGTGTGTGTGTTGTCGGTGTGTGTGTGTGTGTTCTCGGTGTGTTTGTGTGTGTGTGTGGT
>NW_027675555.1:110000-178571 GCF_965601325.2 Salmo salar | reverse complement strand
CGGTGTGTGTGTGTGTGTTGTCGGTGTGTGTGTGTGTTGTCGGTGTGTGTGTGTTGTGTGTGTGTGTGTTGTCGGTGTGTGTGTGTGTGTGTTGTCGGTGTGTGTGTGTGTGTGTTGTCGATGTGTGTGAGTGTGTGTTGTCGGTGTGTGTGTGTGTGTGTGTTGTGTGTGTGTGTGTTGTCGGTGTGTGTGTGTGTGTGTTGTCGGTGTGTGTGTGTGTGTGTTGTCGGTGTGTGTGTGTGTGTGTGTGTTGTGTGTGTGTGTGTTGTCGGTGTGTGTGTGCATGTGTTGTCGGTGTGTGTGTGTGTGTTGTCGGTGTGTGTGTGTGTTGTCGGTGTGTGTGTGTGTGTGTGTGTGTGTGTTGTCGGTGTGTATGTGTGTTGTCGGTGTGTGTGTGTGTGTGTGTGTGTGTTGTCGGTGAGTGTGTGTTGTCGGTGTGTGTGTGTGTGTGTTGTCGGTGTGTGTGTGTGTGTGTGTGTGTGTGTGTGTGTTGTCAGTGTGTGTGTGTGTGTGTGTGTTGTCGGTGTGTGTGTGTGTTGTGTGTGTGTGTGTTGTCGGTGTGTGTGTGTATGTGTGTTGTCGGTGTGTGTGTGTTGTCGGTGTGTGTGTGTGTGTGTGTTGTCGGTGTGTGTGTGTGTGTGTGTTGTCGGTGTGTGTGTGTTATCGGTGTGTGTGTGTGTGTGTTGTCGGTGTGTGTGTGTGTGTTGTCGGTGTGTGTGTGTGTGTGTGTGTTGTCAGTGTGTGTGTGTGTTATCGGTGTGTGTGTGTGTGTTGTCGGTGTGTGTGTGTGTATGTGTGTTGTCGGTGTGTGTGTGTTGTCGGTGTGTGTGTGTGTGTGTGTTGTCGGTGTGTGTGTTTGTTGTCGGTGTGTGTGTGTGTGTGTGTGTTGTCAGTGTGTGTGTGTGTTATCGGTGTGTGTGTGTGTGTGTTGTCGGTGTGTGTGTGTGTGTGTGTTGTCGGTGTGTGTGTGTGTGTTGTCGGTGTGTGTGTGTGTGTGTTGTCGGTGTGTGTGTGTTGTCGGTGTGTGTGTGTTTATGTGTTGTCGGTGTGTGTGTGTGTGTTGTGTGTGTGTGTGTTGTCGGTGTGTGTGTGTGTATGTGTGTTGTCGGTGTGTGTGTGTTGTCGGTGTGTGTGTGTGTGTGTGTTGTCGGTGTGTGTGTTTGTTGTCGGTGTGTGTGTGTGTGTGTGTGTTGTCAGTGTGTGTGTGTGTTATCGGTGTGTGTGTGTTTATGTGTTGTCGGTGTGTGTGTGTTTGTGTTGTCGGTGTGTGTGTGTGTGTGTTGTCGGTGTGTGTGTGTGTGTGTTGTCGGTGTGTGTGTGTGTGTTGTCGGTGTGTGTGTGTGTGTGTGTGTTGTCGGTGTGTGTGTGTGTGTTGTCGGTTTGTGTGTGTGTGTTGTCGGTGTGTGTGTGTGTGTGTGTGTGTTGTCGGTGTGTGTGTGTGTGTGTTGTCAGTGTGTGTGTGTGTGTGTTGTCGGCGTGTGTGTGTCTGTGTTGTCGGTGTGTGTGTGTGTGTGAGTTGTCGGTGTGTGTGTGTTGTGTGTGTGTGTGTTGTCGGTGTGTGTGTGTGTTGTCGGTGTGTGTGTGTGTGTGTGTGTGTGTGTGTTGTCGGTGTGTGTGTGTTGTCGGTGTGTGTGTGTGTGTGTGTTGTCGGTGTGTGTGTGTGTGTTGTCGATGTGTGTGAGTGTGTGTTGTCGGTCTGTGTGTGTGTGTTGTGTGTGTGTGTGTTGTCGGTGTGTGTGTGTGTGTGTTGTCGGTGTGTGTGTGTGTGTTGTCGGTGTGTGTGTGTGTGTGTGTGTGTGTGTTGTCGGTGTGTGTGTGTGTGTGTTGTGTGTGTGTGTGTTGTCGGTGTGTGTGTGCGTGTGTTGTCGGTGTGTGTGTGTTTGTTGTCGGTGTGTGTGTGTGTGTGTGTTGTCGGTGTGTGTGTGTGTGTTGTCGGTGTGTGTGTGTGTGTGTTGTCGGTTTGTGTGTGTTATCGGTGTGTGTGTGTTGTTGATGTGTGTGTGTGTGTGTTGTCGGTGTGTGTGTGTGTGTGTTGTCGGTGTGTGTATGTGTGTTGTCGGTGTGTGTGTTGTCGGTGTGTGCGTGTGTGTGTTGTCGGTGTGTTGTCGGTGTGTGTGTGTGTTGTCGGTGTGTGTGTGTGTGTTGTCGGTGTGTGTGTGTTGTCGGTGTGTGTGTGTGTGTTGTGTGTGTGTGTGTTGATGGTGTGTGTGTGTGTGTGTGTTGTCGGTGTGTGTGTGTGTGTGTGTTGTCGGTGTGTGTGTGTTGTCGGTGTTTGTGTGTGTGTGTTGTCGGTGTGTTGTCGGTGTGTGTGTGTGTGTGTTGTCGGTGTGTGTGTGTGTGTGTTGTCGGTGTGTGTGTGTGTTGTCGGTGTGTGTGTTGTCGGTGTGTGCGTGTGTGTGTTGTCGGTGTGTTGTCGGTGTGTGTGTGTGTTGTCGGTGTGTGTGTGTGTGTGTTGTCGGTGTTTGTGTGTTGTCGGTGTTTGTGTGTGTGTGTTGTCGGTGTGTTGTCGGTGTGTGTGTGTGTGTGTTGTCAGTGTGTGTGTGTGTGTTGTCGGTGTGTGTGTGTTTATGTGTTGTCGGTGTGTGTGTGTGTTGTCGGTGTGTGTGTGTGTGTGTGTTGTCGGTGTGTGTGTGTGTTGTCGGTGTGTGTGTGTTGTCGGTGTGTCTGTGTGTGTGTTGTCGGTTTGTGTGTGTGTGTGTTGTCGGTGTGTGTGTGTGTGTTGTCGGTGTGTGTGTGTGTTGTCGGTGTGTGTGTGTGTGTGTGTGTGTGTGTTGTCGGTGTGTGTGTGTGTGTGTTGTGTGTGTGTGTGTTGTCGGTGTGTGTGTGCGTGTGTTGTCGGTGTGTGTGTGTTTGTTGTCGGTGTGTGTGTGTGTGTGTGTTGTCGGTGTGTGTGTGTGTGTTGTCGGTGTGTGTGTGTGTGTGTTGTCGGTTTGTGTGTGTTATCGGTGTGTGTGTGTTGTTGATGTGTGTGTGTGTGTGTTGTCGGTGTGTGTGTGTGTGTGTTGTCGGTGTGTGTATGTGTGTTGTCGGTGTGTGTGTTGTCGGTGTGTGCGTGTGTGTGTTGTCGGTGTGTTGTCGGTGTGTGTGTGTGTTGTCGGTGTGTGTGTGTGTGTTGTCGGTGTGTGTGTGTTGTCGGTGTGTGTGTGTGTGTTGTGTGTGTGTGTGTTGATGGTGTGTGTGTGTGTGTGTGTTGTCGGTGTGTGTGTGTGTGTGTGTTGTCGGTGTGTGTGTGTTGTCGGTGTTTGTGTGTGTGTGTTGTCGGTGTGTTGTCGGTGTGTGTGTGTGTGTGTTGTCGGTGTGTGTGTGTGTGTGTTGTCGGTGTGTGTGTGTGTTGTCGGTGTGTGTGTTGTCGGTGTGTGCGTGTGTGTGTTGTCGGTGTGTTGTCGGTGTGTGTGTGTGTTGTCGGTGTGTGTGTGTGTGTGTTGTCGGTGTTTGTGTGTTGTCGGTGTTTGTGTGTGTGTGTTGTCGGTGTGTTGTCGGTGTGTGTGTGTGTGTGTTGTCAGTGTGTGTGTGTGTGTTGTCGGTGTGTGTGTGTTTATGTGTTGTCGGTGTGTGTGTGTGTTGTCGGTGTGTGTGTGTGTGTGTGTTGTCGGTGTGTGTGTGTGTTGTCGGTGTGTGTGTGTTGTCGGTGTGTCTGTGTGTGTGTTGTCGGTTTGTGTGTGTGTGTGTTGTCGGTGTGTGTGTGTGTGTTGTCGGTGTGTGTGTGTGTTGTCGGTGTGTGTGTGTTGTGTGTGTGTGTGTTGTCGGTGTGTGTGTGTGTTGTCGGTGTGTGTGTGTGTGTGTGTGTGTGTGTTGTCGGTGTGTGTGTGTAGTCGGTGTGTGTGTGTGTGTTGTCGGTGTGTGT
The DNA here is from genome assembly GCF_965601325.2 of Salmo salar. Taxonomy (NCBI): domain Eukaryota; kingdom Metazoa; phylum Chordata; class Actinopteri; order Salmoniformes; family Salmonidae; genus Salmo; species Salmo salar. The sequence goes on along the minus strand of NW_027675555.1, from coordinate 174,727 downwards.
GTGTGTGTTGTCGATGTGTGTGAGTGTGTGTTGTCGGTGTGTGTGTGTGTGTGTTGTGTGTGTGTGTGTTGTCGGTGTGTGTGTGTGTGTGTTGTCGGTGTGTGTGTGTTGTCGGTGTGTGGGTGTGTGTGTGTTGTCGGTGTGTGTGTGTTGTCAGTGTGTGTGTGTGTAAGTGTGTGTTGTCGGTGTGTGTGTGTGTGTTGTCGGTGTGTGTGTGTGTTGTCGGTGTGTGTGTGTTGTGTGTGTGTGTGTTGTCGGTGTGTGTGTGTGTTGTCGGTGTGTGTGTGTGTGTGTGTTGTCGATGTGTGTGAGTGTGTGTTGTCGGTGTGTGTGTGTGTGTTGTGTGTGTGTGTGTTGTCGGTGTGTGTGTGTGTGTTGTCGGTGTGTGTGTGTGTGTTGTCGGTGTGTGTGTGTGTGTGTGTGTTGTCGGTGTGTGTGTGTGTGTGTGTGTTGTGTGTGTGTGTGTTGTCGGTGTGTGTGTGCATGTGTTGTCGGTGTGTGTGTGTGTGTTGTCAGTGTGTGTGTGTGTTGTCGGTGTGTGTGTGTGTGTGTGTGTGTGTTGTCGGTGTGTATGTGTGTTGTCGGTGTGTGTGTGTGTGTGTGTTGTCGGTGAGTGTGTGTTGTCGGTGTGTGTGTGTGTGTGTTGTCGGTGTGTGTGTGTGTGTGTGTGTGTTGTCAGTGTGTGTGTGTGTGTGTGTGTTGTCGGTGTGTGTGTGTGTTGTGTGTGTGTGTGTTGTCGGTGTGTGTGTGTATGTGTGTTGTCGGTGTGTGTGTGTTGTCGGTGTGTGTGTGTGTGTGTGTGTGTTGTCGGTGTGTGGGTGTGTGTTGTCGGTGTGTGTGTGTGTGTGTTGTCTGTGTGTGTGTGTTGTCGGTGTGTGTGTGTTTATGTGTTGTCGGTGTGTGTGTGTGTGTTGTGTGTGTGTGTTGTCGGTGTGTGTGTGTGTATGTGTGTTGTCGGTTTGTGTGTGTTGTCGGTGTGTGTGTGTGTGTGTGTTGTCGGTGTGTGTGTTTGTTGTCGGTGTGTGTGTGTGTGTGTGTGTTGTCAGTGTGTGTGTGTGTTATCGGTGTGTGTGTGTTTATGTGTTGTCGGTGTGTGTGTGTTTGTGTTGTCGGTGTGTGTGTGTGTGTGTTGTCGGTGTGTGTGTGTGTGTGTTGTCGGTGTGTGTGTGTTGTCGGTGTGTGTGTGTGTGTGTTGTCGGTGTGTGTGTGTGTGTTGTCGGTTTGTGTGTGTGTGTTGTCGGTGTGTGTGTGTGTGTGTGTGTGTTGTCGGTGTGTGTGTGTGTGTGTTGTCAGTGTGTGTGTGTGTGTGTTGTCGGCGTGTGTGTGTCTGTGTTGTCGGTGTGTGTGTGTGTGTGAGTTGTCGGTGTGTGTGTGTTGTGTGTGTGTGTGTTGTCGGTGTGTGTGTGTGTTGTCGGTGTGTGTGTGTGTGTGTGTGTGTGTGTGTTGTCGGTGTGTGTGTGTTGTCGGTGTGTGTGTGTGTGTGTGTTGTCGGTGTGTGTGTGTGTGTTGTCGATGTGTGTGAGTGTGTGTTGTCGGTCTGTGTGTGTGTGTTGTGTGTGTGTGTGTTGTCGGTGTGTGTGTGTGTGTGTTGTCGGTGTGTGTGTGTGTGTTGTCGGTGTGTGTGTGTGTGTGTGTGTGTGTGTTGTCGGTGTGTGTGTGTGTGTGTTGTGTGTGTGTGTGTTGTCGGTGTGTGTGTGCGTGTGTTGTCGGTGTGTGTGTGTTTGTTGTCGGTGTGTGTGTGTGTGTGTGTTGTCGGTGTGTGTGTGTGTGTTGTCGGTGTGTGTGTGTGTGTGTTGTCGGTTTGTGTGTGTTATCGGTGTGTGTGTGTTGTTGATGTGTGTGTGTGTGTGTTGTCGGTGTGTGTGTGTGTGTGTTGTCGGTGTGTGTATGTGTGTTGTCGGTGTGTGTGTTGTCGGTGTGTGCGTGTGTGTGTTGTCGGTGTGTTGTCGGTGTGTGTGTGTGTTGTCGGTGTGTGTGTGTGTGTTGTCGGTGTGTGTGTGTTGTCGGTGTGTGTGTGTGTGTTGTGTGTGTGTGTGTTGATGGTGTGTGTGTGTGTGTGTGTTGTCGGTGTGTGTGTGTGTGTGTGTTGTCGGTGTGTGTGTGTTGTCGGTGTTTGTGTGTGTGTGTTGTCGGTGTGTTGTCGGTGTGTGTGTGTGTGTGTTGTCGGTGTGTGTGTGTGTGTGTTGTCGGTGTGTGTGTGTGTTGTCGGTGTGTGTGTTGTCGGTGTGTGCGTGTGTGTGTTGTCGGTGTGTTGTCGGTGTGTGTGTGTGTTGTCGGTGTGTGTGTGTGTGTGTTGTCGGTGTTTGTGTGTTGTCGGTGTTTGTGTGTGTGTGTTGTCGGTGTGTTGTCGGTGTGTGTGTGTGTGTGTTGTCAGTGTGTGTGTGTGTGTTGTCGGTGTGTGTGTGTTTATGTGTTGTCGGTGTGTGTGTGTGTTGTCGGTGTGTGTGTGTGTGTGTGTTGTCGGTGTGTGTGTGTGTTGTCGGTGTGTGTGTGTTGTCGGTGTGTCTGTGTGTGTGTTGTCGGTTTGTGTGTGTGTGTGTTGTCGGTGTGTGTGTGTGTGTTGTCGGTGTGTGTGTGTGTTGTCGGTGTGTGTGTGTTGTGTGTGTGTGTGTTGTCGGTGTGTGTGTGTGTTGTCGGTGTGTGTGTGTGTGTGTGTGTGTGTTGTCGGTGTGTGTGTGTAGTCGGTGTGTGTGTGTGTGTTGTCGGTGTGTGTGTGTGTGTTGTCGATGTGTGTGAGTGTGTGTTGTCGGTGTGTGTGTGTGTGTGTGTGTTGTGTGTGTGTGTGTTGTCGGTGTGTGTGTGTGTGTGTTGTCGGTGTGTGTGTGTTGTCGGTGTGTGGGTGTGTGTGTGTTGTCGGTGTGTGTGTGTTGTCAGTGTGTGTGTGTGTAAGTGTGTGTTGTCGGTGTGTGTGTGTGTGTTGTCGGTGTGTGTGTGTGTTGTCGGTGTGTGTGTGTTGTGTGTGTGTGTGTTGTCGGTGTGTGTGTGTGTTGTCGGTGTGTGTGTGTGTGTGTGTTGTCGATGTGTGTGAGTGTGTGTTGTCGGTGTGTGTGTGTGTGTTGTGTGTGTGTGTGTTGTCGGTGTGTGTGTGTGTGTGTTGTCGGTGTGTGTGTGTGTGTTGTCGGTGTGTGTGTGTGTGTGTGTGTTGTCGGTGTGTGTGTGTGTGTGTGTGTTGTGTGTGTGTGTGTTGTCGGTGTGTGTGTGCATGTGTTGTCGGTGTGTGTGTGTGTGTTGTCGGTGTGTGTGTGTGTTGTCGGTGTGTGTGTGTGTGTGTGTGTGTGTTGTCGGTGTGTATGTGTGTTGTCGGTGTGTGTGTGTGTGTGTGTTGTCGGTGAGTGTGTGTTGTCGGTGTGTGTGTGTGTGTGTTGTCGGTGTGTGTGTGTGTGTGTGTGTGTTGTCAGTGTGTGTGTGTGTGTGTGTGTTGTCGGTGTGTGTGTGTGTTGTGTGTGTGTGTGTTGTCGGTGTGTGTGTGTATGTGTGTTGTCGGTGTGTGTGTGTTGTCGGTGTGTGTGTGTGTGTGTGTGTGTTGTCGGTGTGTGGGTGTGTGTTGTCGGTGTGTGTGTGTGTGTGTTGTCTGTGTGTGTGTGTTGTCGGTGTGTGTGTGTTTATGTGTTGTCGGTGTGTGTGTGTGTGTTGTGTGTGTGTGTTGTCGGTGTGTGTGTGTGTATGTGTGTTGTCGGTTTGTGTGTGTTGTCGGTGTGTGTGTGTGTGTGTGTTGTCGGTGTGTGTGTTTGTTGTCGGTGTGTGTGTGTGTGTGTGTGTTGTCAGTGTGTGTGTGTGTTATCGGTGTGTGTGTGTTTATGTGTTGTCGGTGTGTGTGTGTTTGTGTTGTCGGTGTGTGTGTGTGTGTGTTGTCGGTGTGTGTGTGTGTGTGTTGTCGGTGTGTGTGTGTGTGTTGTCGGTGTGTGTGTGTGTGTGTGTGTTGTCGGTGTGTGTGTGTGTGTTGTCGGTTTGTGTGTGTGTGTTGTCGGTGTGTGTGTGTGTGTGTGTGTGTTGTCGGTGTGTGTGTGTGTGTGTTGTCAGTGTGTGTGTGTGTGTGTTGTCGGCGTGTGTGTGTCTGTGTTGTCGGTGTGTGTGTGTGTGTGAGTTGTCGGTGTGTGTGTGTTGTGTGTGTGTGTGTTGTCGGTGTGTGTGTGTGTTGTCGGTGTGTGTGTGTGTGTGTGTGTGTGTGTGTTGTCGGTGTGTGTGTGTTGTCGGTGTGTGTGTGTGTGTGTGTTGTCGGTGTGTGTGTGTGTGTTGTCGATGTGTGTGAGTGTGTGTTGTCGGTCTGTGTGTGTGTGTTGTGTGTGTGTGTGTTGTCGGTGTGTGTGTGTGTGTGTTGTCGGTGTGTGTGTGTGTGTGTGTGTGTGTGTTGTCGGTGTGTGTGTGTGTGTGTTGTGTGTGTGTGTGTTGTCGGTGTGTGTGTGCGTGTGTTGTCGGTGTGTGTGTGTTTGTTGTCGGTGTGTGTGTGTGTGTGTGTTGTCGGTGTGTGTGTGTGTGTTGTCGGTGTGTGTGTGTGTGTGTTGTCGGTTTGTGTGTGTTATCGGTGTGTGTGTGTTGTTGATGTGTGTGTGTGTGTGTTGTCGGTGTGTGTGTGTGTGTGTTGTCGGTGTGTGTATGTGTGTTGTCGGTGTGTGTGTTGTCGGTGTGTGCGTGTGTTGTCGGTGTGTTGTCGGTGTGTGTGTGTGTTGTCGGTGTGTGTGTGTGTGTTGTCGGTGTGTGTGTGTTGTCGGTGTGTGTGTGTGTGTTGTGTGTGTGTGTGTTGATGGTGTGTGTGTGTGTGTGTGTTGTCGGTGTGTGTGTGTGTGTGTGTTGTCGGTGTGTGTGTGTTGTCGGTGTTTGTGTGTGTGTGTTGTCGGTGTGTTGTCGGTGTGTGTGTGTGTGTGTTGTCGGTGTGTGTGTGTGTGTGTTGTCGGTGTGTGTGTGTGTTGTCGGTGTGTGTGTTGTCGGTGTGTGCGTGTGTGTGTTGTCGGTGTGTTGTCGGTGTGTGTGTGTGTTGTCGGTGTGTGTGTGTGTGTGTTGTCGGTGTTTGTGTGTTGTCGGTGTTTGTGTGTGTGTGTTGTCGGTGTGTTGTCGGTGTGTGTGTGTGTGTGTTGTCAGTGTGTGTGTGTGTGTTGTCGGTGTGTGTGTGTTTATGTGTTGTCGGTGTGTGTGTGTGTTGTCGGTGTGTGTGTGTGTGTGTGTTGTCGGTGTGTGTGTGTGTTGTCGGTGTGTGTGTGTTGTCGGTGTGTCTGTGTGTGTGTTGTCGGTTTGTGTGTGTGTGTGTTGTCGGTGTGTGTGTGTGTGTTGTCGGTGTGTGTGTGTGTTGTCGGTGTGTGTGTGTTGTGTGTGTGTGTGTTGTCGGTGTGTGTGTGTGTTGTCGGTGTGTGTGTGTGTGTGTGTGTGTGTTGTCGGTGTGTGTGTGTAGTCGGTGTGTGTGTGTGTGTTGTCGGTGTGTGTGTGTGTGTTGTCGATGTGTGTGAGTGTGTGTTGTCGGTGTGTGTGTGTGTGTGTGTGTTGTGTGTGTGTGTGTTGTCGGTGTGTGTGTGTGTGTGTTGTCGGTGTGTGTGTGTTGTCGGTGTGTGGGTGTGTGTGTGTTGTCGGTGTGTGTGTGTTGTCAGTGTGTGTGTGTGTAAGTGTGTGTTGTCGGTGTGTGTGTGTGTGTTGTCGGTGTGTGTGTGTGTTGTCGGTGTGTGTGTGTTGTGTGTGTGTGTGTTGTCGGTGTGTGTGTGTGTTGTCGGTGTGTGTGTGTGTGTGTGTTGTCGATGTGTGTGAGTGTGTGTTGTCGGTGTGTGTGTGTGTGTTGTGTGTGTGTGTGTTGTCGGTGTGTGTGTGTGTGTGTTGTCGGTGTGTGTGTGTGTGTTGTCGGTGTGTGTGTGTGTGTGTGTGTTGTCGGTGTGTGTGTGTGTGTGTGTGTTGTGTGTGTGTGTGTTGTCGGTGTGTGTGTGCATGTGTTGTCGGTGTGTGTGTGTGTGTTGTCGGTGTGTGTGTGTGTTGTCGGTGTGTGTGTGTGTGTGTGTGTGTGTTGTCGGTGTGTATGTGTGTTGTCGGTGTGTGTGTGTGTGTGTGTTGTCGGTGAGTGTGTGTTGTCGGTGTGTGTGTGTGTGTGTTGTCGGTGTGTGTGTGTGTGTGTGTGTGTGTGTTGTCAGTGTGTGTGTGTGTGTGTGTGTTGTCGGTGTGTGTGTGTGTTGTGTGTGTGTGTGTTGTCGGTGTGTGTGTGTATGTGTGTTGTCGGTGTGTGTGTGTTGTCGGTGTGTGTGTGTGTGTGTGTGTGTTGTCGGTGTGTGGGTGTGTGTTGTCGGTGTGTGTGTGTGTGTTGTCTGTGTGTGTGTGTTGTCGGTGTGTGTGTGTTTATGTGTTGTCGGTGTGTGTGTGTGTGTTGTGTGTGTGTGTTGTCGGTGTGTGTGTGTGTATGTGTGTTGTCGGTTTGTGTGTGTTGTCGGTGTGTGTGTGTGTGTGTGTTGTCGGTGTGTGTGTTTGTTGTCGGTGTGTGTGTGTGTGTGTGTGTTGTCAGTGTGTGTGTGTGTTATCGGTGTGTGTGTGTGTGTGTTGTCGGTGTGTGTGTGTGTGTGTGTTGTCGGTGTGTGTGTGTGTGTTGTCGGTGTGTGTGTGTGTGTGTTGTCGGTGTGTGTGTGTTGTCGGTGTGTGTGTGTTTATGTGTTGTCGGTGTGTGTGTGTGTGTTGTGTGTGTGTGTGTTGTCGGTGTGTGTGTGTATGTGTGTTGTCGGTGTGTGTGTGTTGTCGGTGTGTGTGTGTGTGTGTGTTGTCGGTGTGTGTGTTTGTTGTCGGTGTGTGTGTGTGTGTGTGTGTTGTCAGTGTGTGTGTGTGTTATCGGTGTGTGTGTGTGTGTGTTGTCGGTGTGTGTGTGTGTGTGTGTTGTCGGTGTGTGTGTGTGTGTTGTCTGTGTGTGTGTGTGTGTGTGTTGTCGGTGTGTGTGTGTTGTCGGTGTGTGTGTGTGTGTGTTGTCAGTGTGTGTGTGTGTGTGTTGTCGGTGTGTGTGTGTTTATGTGTTGTCGGTGTGTGTGTGTGTGTGTGTTGTCGGTGTGTGTGTGTGTGTGTGTGTTGTCGGTATGTGTGTGTTGTCGGTGTGTGTGTGTGTGTGTTGTCGCTGTGTGTGTGTTTGTGTTGTCGGTGTGTGTGTGTTGTCGGTGTGTGTGTGTGTGTGTGTTGTCGATGTGTGTGTGTGTGTTGTTGGTGTGTGTGTGTGTGTGTGTGTGTGTGTGTGTTGTCAGTGTGTGTGTGTGTGTGTATTGTCGGTGTGTGTGTGTGTGTGTTGTGTGTGTGTGTGTTGTCGGTGTGTGTGTGTGTGTGTTGTCGGTGTGTGTGTGTTGTCGGTGTGTGTGTGTGTGTGTGTGTTGTCGGTGTGTGTGTGTGTGTGTTGTCGGTGGGTGTGTGTTATCGGTGTGTGTGTGTGTGTGTTGTCGGTGTGTGTGTGTGTGTGTGTGTGTGTGTTGTCGGTGTGTGTGTGTGTGTGTTGTCTGTGTGTGTGTGTGTGTGTGTTGTCGGTGTGTGTGTGTTGTCGGTGTGTGTGTGTTTATGTGTTGTCGGTGTGTGTGTGTTTGTGTTGTCGGTGTGTGTGTGTGTGTGTGTTGTCGGTGTGTGTGTGTGTGTGTTGTCGGTGTGTGTGTGTGTTGTCGGTGTGTGTGTGTGTGTGTGTTGTCGGTGTGTGTGTGTGTGTGTTGTAGGTTTGTGTGTGTGTGTTGTCGGTGTGTGTGTGTGTGTTGTCGGTGTGTGTGTGTGTGTGTTGTCAGTGTGTGTGTGTGTGTGTTGTCGGTGTGTGTGTGTTTATGTGTTGTCGGTGTGTGTGTGTGTGTTGTGTGTGTGTGTGTTGTCGGTGTGTGTGTGTGTATGTGTGTTGTCAGTGTGTGTGTGTTGTCGGTGTGTGTGTGTGTGTGTGTGTGTTGTCGGTGTGTGTGTGTGTGTTGTCGGTGTGTGTGTGTGTGTGTGTGTTGTCGGTGTGTGTGTGTGTGTGTGTGTTGTGTGTGTGTGTGTTGTCGGTGTGTGTGTGTGTGTGTGTTGTCGGTGTGTGTGTGTGTGTTGTCTGTGTGTGTGTGTGTGTGTGTGTGTTGTCGGTGTGTGTGTGTTGTCGGTGTGTGTGTGTTTATGTGTTGTCGGTGTGTGTGTGTTTGTGTTGTCGGTGTGTGTGTGTGTGTGTTGTCGGTGTGTGTGTGTGTGTGTTGTCGGTGTGTGTGTGTGTGTTGTCGGTGTGTGTGTGTGTGTGTGTGTTGTCGGTGTGTGTGTGTGTGTTGTCGGTTTGTGTGTGTGTGTTGTCGGTGTGTGTGTTTGTGTGTGTGTGTGTGTTGTCGGTGTGTGTGTGTGTGTGTTGTCAGTTTGTGTGTGTGTGTGTGTTGTCGGTGTGTGTGTGTTTATGTGTTGTCGGTGTGTGTGTGTGTGTGTGTTGTCGGTGTGTGTGTGTGTGTGTGTTGTCGGTGTGTGTGTGTTGTCGGTGTGTGTGTGTGTGTGTTGTCGGTGTGTGTGTGTTTGTGTTGTCGGTGTGTGTGTGTTGTCGGTGTGTGTGTGTGTGTTGTCGGTTTGTGTGTGTGTGTGTTGTCGGTGTGTGTGTGTGTGTGTGTGTGTTGTCGGTGTGTGTGTGTGTTGTCAGTGTGTGTGTGTGTGTGTTGTCGGTGTGTGTGTGTTTATGTGTTGTCGGTGTGTGTGTGTGTGTGTGTTGTCGGTGTGTGTGTGTTTGTGTTGTCGGTGTGTGTGTGTTGTCGGTGTGTGTGTGTGTGTGTTGTCGATGTGTGTGTGTGTGTTGTTGGTGTGTGTGTGTGTGTGTGTGTGTGTTGTCAGTGTGTGTGTGTGTGTGTGTTGTCGGTGTGTGTGTGTGTGTGTGTTGTGTGTGTGTGTGTTGTCGGTGTGTGTGTGTGTGTGTGTTGTCGGTGTGTGTGTGTTGTCGGTGTGTGTGTGTGTGTGTGTGTTGTCGGTGTGTGTGTGTGTGTGTTGTCGGTGTGTGTGTGTGTGTGTGTGTGTGTGTTGTCGGTGGGTGTGTGTTATCGGTGTGTGTGTGTGTGTGTTGTCGGTGTGTGTGTGTGTGTGTGTGTGTGTTGTCGGTGTGTGTGTGTGTGTTGTCTGTGTGTGTGTGTGTGTGTGTGTGTTGTCGGTGTGTGTGTGTTGTCGGTGTGTGTGTGTTTATGTGTTGTCGGTGTGTGTGTGTGTGTTGTCTGTGTGTGTGTGTGTGTGTGTTGTCGGTGTGTGTGTGTTGTCGGTGTGTGTGTGTTTATGTGTTGTCGGTGTGTGTGTGTTTGTGTTGTCGGTTTGTGTGTGTGTGTGTTGTCGGTGTGTGTGTGTGTTGTCGGTGTGTGTGTGTTGTCGGTGTGTGTGTGTGTGTGTGTGTTGTCGGTGTGTGTGTGTGTGTTGTCGGTTTGTGTGTGTGTGTTGTCGATGTGTGTGTGTGTGTGTGTGTGTTGTCGGTGTGTGTGTGTGTGTGTGTTGTCAGTGTGTGTGTGTGTGTGTTGTCGGTGTGTGTGTGTTTATGTGTTGTCGGTGTGTGTGTGTGTGTGTGTTGTCGGTGTGTGTGTGTGTGTGTGTGTTGTCGGTGTGTGTGTGTTGTCGGTGTGTGTGTGTGTGTGTTGTCGGTGTGTGTGTGTTTGTGTTGTCGGTGTGTGTGTGTTGTCGGTGTGTGTGTGTGTGTTGTCGGTTTGTGTGTGTGTGTTGTCGGTGTGTGTGTGTGTGTGTGTTGTCGGTGTGTGTGTGTGTGTGTTGTCAGTGTGTGTGTGTGTGTGTTGTCGGTGTGTGTGTGTTTATGTGTTGTCGGTGTGTGTGTGTGATTGTGTGTTGTCGGTGTGTGTGTGTGTGTGTGTTGTCGGTGTGTGTGTGTTGTCGGTGTGTGTGTGTGTGTGTTGTCGGTGTGTGTGTGTTTGTGTTGTCGGTGTGTGTGTGTTGTCGGTGTGTGTGTGTGTGTGTTGTCGATGTGTGTGTGTGTGTTGTTGGTGTGTGTGTGTGTGTGTGTGTGTGTGTGTGTGTGTGTGTTGTCAGTGTGTGTGTGTGTGTGTGTGTGTTGTCGATGTGTGTGTGTGTGTGTTGTGTGTGTGTGTGTTGTCGGTGTGTGTGTGTGTGTGTTGTCGGTGTGTGTGTGTTGTCGGTGTGTGTGTGTGTGTGTGTGTGTTGTCGGTGTGTGTGTGTGTGTGTGTTGTCGGTGTGTGTGTGTGTGTGTGTGTGTATTTTCGGTGGGTGTGTGTTATCGGTGTGTGTGTGTGTGTCTTGTCGGTGTGTGTGTGTGTGTGTGTGTGTGTTGTCGGTGTGTGTGTGTGTTGTCTGTGTGTGTGTGTGTGTGTGTTGTCGGTGTGTGTGTGTTGTCGGTGTGTGTGTGTTTATGTGTTGTCGGTGTGTGTGTGTTTGTGTTGTCTGTGTGTGTGTGTGTGTGTTGTCGGTGTGTGTGTGTGTGTGTTGTCGGTGTGTGTGTGTGTGTTGTCGGTGTGTGTGTGTGTGTGTGTTGTCGGTGTGTGTGTGTGTTGTCGGTTTGTGTGTGTGTGTTGTCGGTGTGTGTGTGTGTGTTGTCGGTGTGTGTGTGTATGTGTGTTGTCAGTGTGTGTGTGTGTGTGTTGTCGGTGTGTGTGTGTTTATGTGTTGTCGGTGTGTGTGTGTGTTGTTGGTGTGTGTGTGTTGTCGGTGTGTCTGTGTGTGTGTTGTCGGTTTGTGTGTGTGTGTGTGTGTTGTCGGTGTGTGTGTGTGTGTTGTCGGTGTGTGTGTGTTGTGTGTGTGTGTGTTGTCGGTGTGTATGTGTGTTGTCGGTGTGTGTGTGTGTGTGTGTGTGTGTTGTCGGTGTGTGTGTGTTGTCGGTGTGTGTGTGTGTGTGTTGCCGGTTTGTGTGTGTGTTGTCTGTGTGTGTGTGTGTGTGTGTTGTCGGTGTGTGTGTGTTGTCGGTGTGTGTGTGTTTATGTGTTGTCGGTGTGTGTGTGTGTGTTGTGTGTGTGTGTGTTGTCGGTGTGTGTGTGTGTATGTGTGTTGTCGGTGTGTGTGTGTTGTCGGTGTGTGTGTGTGTGTGTGTTGTCGGTGTGTGTGTTTGTTGTCGGTGTGTGTGTGTGTGTGTTGTCAGTGTGTGTGTGTGTTATCGGTGTGTGTGTGTTTGTGTGTTGTCGGTGTGTGTGTGTGTGTGTGTTGTCGGTGTGTGTGTGTGTGTTGTCTGTGTGTGTGTGTGTGTGTGTGTGTTGTCGGTGTGTGTGTGTTGTCGGTGTGTGTGTGTTTATGTGTTGTCGGTGTGTGTGTGTGTGTGTTGTCGGTGTGTGTGTGTGTGTGTGTTGTCGGTGTGTGTGTGTGTGTGTTGTAGGTTTGTGTGTGTGTGTTGTCGGTGTGTGTGTGTGTGTTGTCGGTGTGTGTGTGTGTGTGTTGTCAGTGTGTGTGTGTGTGTGTTGTCGGTGTGTGTGTGTTTATGTGTTGTCGGTGTGTGTGTGTGTGTTGTGTGTGTGTGTGTTGTCGGTGTGTGTGTGTGTATGTGTGTTGTCAGTGTGTGTGTGTTGTCGGTGTGTGTGTGTGTGTGTGTGTGTTGTCGGTGTGTGTGTGTGTGTTGTCGGTGTGTGTGTGTGTGTGTGTGTGTGTGTGTTGTCAGTGTGTGTGTGTTATCGGTGTGTGTGTGTGTGTTGTCGGTGTGTGTGTGTGTGTGTGTTGTCGGTGTGTGTGTGTGTGTTGTCTGTGTGTGTGTGTGTGTGTGTGTGTTGTCGGTGTGTGTGTGTTGTCGGTGTGTGTGTGTTTATGTGTTGTCGGTGTGTGTGTGTTTGTGTTGTCGGTGTGTGTGTGTGTGTGTTGTCGGTGTGTGTGTGTGTGTGTTGTCGGTGTGTGTGTGTGTGTTGTCGGTGTGTGTGTGTGTGTGTGTGTTGTCGGTGTGTGTGTGTGTGTTGTCGGTTTGTGTGTGTGTGTTGTCGGTGTGTGTGTTTGTGTGTGTGTGTGTGTTGTCGGTGTGTGTGTGTGTGTGTTGTCAGTTTGTGTGTGTGTGTGTGTTGTCGGTGTGTGTGTGTTTATGTGTTGTCGGTGTGTGTGTGTGTGTGTGTTGTCGGTGTGTGTGTGTGTGTGTGTTGTCGGTGTGTGTGTGTTGTCGGTGTGTGTGTGTGTGTGTTGTCGGTGTGTGTGTGTTTGTGTTGTCGGTGTGTGTGTGTTGTCGGTGTGTGTGTGTGTGTTGTCGGTTTGTGTGTGTGTGTTGTCGGTGTGTGTGTGTGTGTGTGTGTGTTGTCGGTGTGTGTGTGTGTTGTCAGTGTGTGTGTGTGTGTGTTGTCGGTGTGTGTGTGTTTATGTGTTGTCGGTGTGTGTGTGTGTTGTCGGTGTGTGTGTGTTTGTGTTGTCGGTGTGTGTGTGTTGTCGGTGTGTGTGTGTGTGTGTTGTCGATGTGTGTGTGTGTGTTGTTGGTGTGTGTGTGTGTGTGTGTGTGTGTTGTCAGTGTGTGTGTGTGTGTGTGTTGTCGGTGTGTGTGTGTGTGTGTGTTGTGTGTGTGTGTGTTGTCGGTGTGTGTGTGTGTGTGTTGTCGGTGTGTGTGTGTTGTCGGTGTGTGTGTGTGTGTGTGTGTTGTCGGTGTGTGTGTGTGTGTGTTGTCGGTGTGTGTGTGTGTGTGTGTGTGTGTGTTGTCGGTGGGTGTGTGTTATCGGTGTGTGTGTGTGTGTGTTGTCGGTGTGTGTGTGTGTGTGTGTGTGTTGTCGGTGTGTGTGTGTGTGTTGTCTGTGTGTGTGTGTGTGTGTGTGTGTGTTGTCGGTGTGTGTGTGTTGTCGGTGTGTGTGTGTTTATGTGTTGTCGGTGTGTGTGTGTGTGTTGTCTGTGTGTGTGTGTGTGTGTGTTGTCGGTGTGTGTGTGTTGTCGGTGTGTGTGTGTTTATGTGTTGTCGGTGTGTGTGTGTTTGTGTTGTCGGTTTGTGTGTGTGTGTGTTGTCGGTGTGTGTGTGTGTTGTCGGTGTGTGTGTGTTGTCGGTGTGTGTGTGTGTGTGTGTGTTGTCGGTGTGTGTGTTGTCGGTTTGTGTGTGTGTGTTGTCGATGTGTGTGTGTGTGTGTGTGTGTTGTCGGTGTGTGTGTGTGTGTGTTGTCAGTGTGTGTGTGTGTGTGTTGTCGGTGTGTGTGTGTTTATGTGTTGTCGGTGTGTGTGTGTGTGTGTGTTGTCGGTGTGTGTGTGTGTGTGTGTGTTGTCGGTGTGTGTGTGTTGTCGGTGTGTGTGTGTGTGTGTTGTCGGTGTGTGTGTGTTTGTGTTGTCGGTGTGTGTGTGTTGTCGGTGTGTGTGTGTGTGTTGTCGGTTTGTGTGTGTGTGTTGTCGGTGTGTGTGTGTGTGTGTGTTGTCGGTGTGTGTGTGTGTGTGTTGTCAGTGTGTGTGTGTGTGTGTTGTCGGTGTGTGTGTGTTTGTGTTGTCGGTGTGTGTGTGTGTGTGTTGTCGGTGTGTGTGTGTGTGTGTTGTCGGTGTGTGTGTGTGTGTTGTCGGTGTGTGTGTGTGTGTGTGTGTTGTCGGTGTGTGTGTGTGTGTTGTCGGTTTGTGTGTGTGTGTTGTCGGTGTGTGTGTTTGTGTGTGTGTGTGTGTTGTCGGTGTGTGTGTGTGTGTGTTGTCAGTTTGTGTGTGTGTGTGTGTTGTCGGTGTGTGTGTGTTTATGTGTTGTCGGTGTGTGTGTGTGTGTGTGTTGTCGGTGTGTGTGTGTGTGTGTGTTGTCGGTGTGTGTGTGTTGTCGGTGTGTGTGTGTGTGTGTTGTCGGTGTGTGTGTGTTTGTGTTGTCGGTGTGTGTGTGTTGTCGGTGTGTGTGTGTGTGTTGTCGGTTTGTGTGTGTGTGTTGTCGGTGTGTGTGTGTGTGTGTGTGTGTTGTCGGTGTGTGTGTGTGTTGTCAGTGTGTGTGTGTGTGTGTTGTCGGTGTGTGTGTGTTTATGTGTTGTCGGTGTGTGTGTGTGTGTGTGTTGTCGGTGTGTGTGTGTTTGTGTTGTCGGTGTGTGTGTGTTGTCGGTGTGTGTGTGTGTGTGTTGTCGATGTGTGTGTGTGTGTTGTTGGTGTGTGTGTGTGTGTGTGTGTTGTCAGTGTGTGTGTGTGTGTGTGTTGTCGGTGTGTGTGTGTGTGTGTGTTGTGTGTGTGTGTGTTGTCGGTGTGTGTGTGTGTGTGTTGTCGGTGTGTGTGTGTTGTCGGTGTGTGTGTGTGTGTGTGTGTTGTCGGTGTGTGTGTGTGTGTGTTGTCGGTGTGTGTGTGTGTGTGTGTGTGTGTGTTGTCGGTGGGTGTGTGTTATCGGTGTGTGTGTGTGTGTGTTGTCGGTGTGTGTGTGTGTGTGTGTGTGTGTTGTCGGTGTGTGTGTGTGTGTTGTCTGTGTGTGTGTGTGTGTGTGTGTGTTGTCGGTGTGTGTGTGTTGTCGGTGTGTGTGTGTTTATGTGTTGTCGGTGTGTGTGTGTGTGTTGTCTGTGTGTGTGTGTGTGTGTGTTGTCGGTGTGTGTGTGTTGTCGGTGTGTGTGTGTTTATGTGTTGTCGGTGTGTGTGTGTTTGTGTTGTCGGTTTGTGTGTGTGTGTGTTGTCGGTGTGTGTGTGTGTTGTCGGTGTGTGTTGTCGGTGTGTGTGTGTGTGTGTGTGTTGTCGGTGTGTGTGTGTGTGTTGTCGGTTTGTGTGTGTGTGTTGTCGATGTGTGTGTGTGTGTGTGTGTGTTGTCGGTGTGTGTGTGTGTGTGTTGTCAGTGTGTGTGTGTGTGTGTTGTCGGTGTGTGTGTGTTTATGTGTTGTCGGTGTGTGTGTGTGTGTGTGTTGTCGGTGTGTGTGTGTGTGTGTGTGTTGTCGGTGTGTGTGTGTTGTCGGTGTGTGTGTGTGTGTTGTCGGTTTGTGTGTGTGTGTTGTCGGTGTGTGTGTGTGTGTGTGTTGTCGGTGTGTGTGTGTGTGTGTTGTCAGTGTGTGTGTGTGTGTGTTGTCGGTGTGTGTGTGTGTGTGTGTTGTCGGTGTGTGTGTGTGTGTGTTGTCAGTGTGTGTGTGTGTGTGTTGTCGGTGTGTGTGTGTTTATGTGTTGTCGGTGTGTGTGTGTGTGTGTGTGTTGTCGGTGTGTGTGTGTGTGTGTGTTGTCGGTGTGTGTGTGTTGTCGGTGTGTGTGTGTGTGTGTTGTCGGTGTGTGTGTGTTTGTGTTGTCGGTGTGTGTGTGTTGTCGGTGTGTGTGTGTGTGTGTTGTCGATGTGTGTGTGTGTGTTGTTGGTGTGTGTGTGTGTGTGTGTGTGTGTGTGTGTGTGTGTGTGTGTGTGTGTGTTGTCAGTGTGTGTGTGTGTGTGTGTGTGTTGTCGATGTGTGTGTGTGTGTGTGTTGTGTGTGTGTGTGTTGTCGGTGTGTGTGTGTGTGTGTTGTCGGTGTGTGTGTGTTGTCGGTGTGTGTGTGTGTGTGTGTGTGTTGTCGGTGTGTGTGTGTGTGTGTTGTCGGTGTGTGTGTGTGTGTGTGTGTGTGTTTTCGGTGGGTGTGTGTTATCGGTGTGTGTGTGTGTGTCTTGTCGGTGTGTGTGTGTGTGTGTGTGTGTGTTGTCGGTGTGTGTGTGTGTTGTCTGTGTGTGTGTGTGTGTGTGTTGTCGGTGTGTGTGTGTTGTCGGTGTGTGTGTGTTTATGTGTTGTCGGTGTGTGTGTGTTTGTGTTGTCTGTGTGTGTGTGTGTGTGTTGTCGGTGTGTGTGTGTGTGTGTTGTCGGTGTGTGTGTGTGTGTTGTCGGTGTGTGTGTGTGTGTGTGTTGTCGGTGTGTGTGTGTGTTGTCGGTTTGTGTGTGTGTGTTGTCGGTGTGTGTGTGTGTGTTGTCGGTGTGTGTGTGTGTGTGTGTTGTCAGTGTGTGTGTGTGTGTGTTGTCGGTGTGTGTGTGTTTATGTGTTGTCGGTGTGTGTGTGTGTTGTTGGTGTGTGTGTGTTGTCGGTGTGTCTGTGTGTGTGTTGTCGGTTTGTGTGTGTGTGTGTGTGTTGTCGGTGTGTGTGTGTGTGTTGTCGGTGTGTGTGTGTTGTGTGTGTGTGTGTTGTCGGTGTGTATGTGTGTTGTCGGTGTGTGTGTGTGTGTGTGTGTGTTGTCGGTGTGTGTGTGTTGTCGGTGTGTGTGTGTGTGTGTTGCCGGTTTGTGTGTGTGTTGTCTGTGTGTGTGTGTGTGTGTGTTGTCGGTGTGTGTGTGTTGTCGGTGTGTGTGTGTTTATGTGTTGTCGGTGTGTGTGTGTGTGTTGTGTGTGTGTGTGTTGTCGGTGTGTGTGTGTGTATGTGTGTTGTCGGTGTGTGTGTGTTGTCGGTGTGTGTGTGTGTGTGTGTTGTCGGTGTGTGTGTTTGTTGTCGGTGTGTGTGTGTGTGTGTTGTCAGTGTGTGTGTGTGTTATCGGTGTGTGTGTGTTTGTGTGTTGTCGGTGTGTGTGTGTGTGTGTGTTGTCGGTGTGTGTGTGTGTGTTGTCTGTGTGTGTGTGTGTGTGTGTTGTCGGTGTGTGTGTGTTGTCGGTGTGTGTGTGTTTATGTGTTGTCGGTGTGTGTGTGTTTGTGTTGTCGGTGTGTGTGTGTGTGTGTGTTGTCGGTGTGTGTGTGTGTGTGTTGTCGGTGTGTGTGTGTGTGTTGTCGGTGTGTGTGTGTGTGTGTGTGTTGTCGGTGTGTGTGTGTGTGTTGTCGGTTTGTGTGTGTGTGTTGTCGGTGTGTGTGTGTGTGTGTGTGTGTTGTCGGTGTGTGTGTGTGTGTGTTGTCAGTGTGTGTGTGTGTGTGTTGTCGGTGTGTGTGTGTTTATGTGTTGTCGGTGTGTGTGTGTGTGTGTGTTGTCGGTGTGTGTGTGTGTGTGTGTTGTCGGTGTGTGTGTGTTGTCGGTGTGTGTGTGTGTGTGTTGTCGGTGTGTGTGTGTTTGTGTTGTCGGTGTGTGTGTGTTGTCGGTGTGTGTGTGTGTGTGTTGTCGATGTGTGTGTGTGTGTTGTTGGTGTGTGTGTGTGTGTGTGTGTGTGTGTGTGTTGTCAGTGTGTGTGTGTGTGTGTGTTGTCGGTGTGTGTGTGTGTGTGTTGTGTGTGTGTGTGTTGTCGGTGTGTGTGTGTGTGTGTTGTCGGTGTGTGTGTGTTGTCGGTGTGTGTCTGTGTGTTGTCAGTGTGTGTGTGTGTGTGTTGTCGGTGTGTGTGTGTTTGTGTTGTCGGTGTGTGTGTTGTCGGTGTGTGTGTGTGTGTGTTGTCGATGTGTGTGTGTGTGTTGTTGATGTGTGTGTGTGTGTGTGTGTGTGTGTTGTCAGTGTGTGTGTGTGTGTGTGTTGTCGGTGTGTGTGTGTGTGTGTTGTGTGTGTGTGTGTTGTCGGTGTGTGTGTGTGTGTGTTGTCGGTGTGTGTGTGTTGTCGGTGTGTGTGTGTGTGTGTGTTGTCGGTGTGTGTGTGTGTGTGTTGTCGGTGTGTGTGTGTGTGTGTGTGTGTGTGTGTTGTCGGTGGGTGTGTGTTATCGGTGTGTGTGTGTGTGTGTTGTCGGTGTGTGTGTGTGTGTGTGTGTGTGTTGTCGGTGTGTGTGTGTGTGTTGTCTGTGTGTGTGTGTTGTCGGTGTGTGTGTGTTGTCGGTGTGTGTGTGTTTATGTGTTGTCGGTGTGTGTGTGTGTGTTGTCTGTGTGTGTGTGTGTGTGTGTTGTCGGTGTGTGTGTGTTGTCGGTGTGTGTGTGTTTATGTGTTGTCGGTGTGTGTGTGTTTGGGTTGTCGGTTTGTGTGTGTGTGTGTTGTCGGTGTGTGTGTGTGTTGTCGGTGTGTGTGTGTGTGTTGTCGGTGTGTGTGTGTGTGTGTGTGTGTGTTGTCGGTGTGTGTGTCTGTGTTGTCGGTTTGTGTGTGTGTGTTGTCGATGTGTGTGTGTGTGTGTGTGTGTTGTCGGTGTGTGTGTGTGTGTGTTGTCAGTGTGTGTGTGTGTGTGTTGTCGGTGTGTGTGTGTTTATGTGTTGTCGGTGTGTGTGTGTGTGTGTTGTCGGTGTGTGTGTGTGTGTGTGTGTTGTCGGTGTGTGTGTGTTGTCGGTGTGTGTGTGTGTGTGTTGTCGGTGTGTGTGTGTTTGTGTTGTCGGTGTGTGTGTGTTGTCGGTGTGTGTGTGTGTGTTGTCGGTTTGTGTGTGTGTGTTGTCGGTGTGTGTGTGTGTGTGTGTGTGTTGTCGGTGTGTGTGTGTGTGTGTTGTCAGTGTGTGTGTGTGTGTGTTGTCGGTGTGTGTGTGTTTATGTGTTGTCGGTGTGTGTGTGTGTGTGTGTGTTGTCGGTGTGTGTGTGTGTGTGTTGTCGGTGTGTGTGTGTTGTCGGTGTGTGTGTGTGTGTGTTGTCGGTGTGTGTGTGTTTGTGTTGTCGGTGTGTGTGTGTTGTCGGTGTGTGTGTGTGTGTGTTGTCGATGTGTGTGTGTGTGTTGTTGGTGTGTGTGTGTGTGTGTGTGTGTGTGTGTGTTGTCAGTGTGTGTGTGTGTGTGTGTGTGTGTTGTCGATGTGTGTGTGTGTGTGTTGTGTGTGTGTGTGTTGTCGGTGTGTGTGTGTGTGTGTTGTCGGTGTGTGTGTGTTGTCGGTGTGTGTGTGTGTGTGTGTGTGTGTTGTCGGTGTGTGTGTGTGTGTGTTGTCGGTGTGTGTGTGTGTGTGTGTGTGTGTTTTCGGTGGGTGTGTGTTATCGGTGTGTGTGTGTGTGTCTTGTCGGTGTGTGTGTGTGTGTGTGTGTGTGTTGTCGGTGTGTGTGTGTGTTGTCTGTGTGTGTGTGTGTGTGTGTTGTCGGTGTGTGTGTGTTGTCGGTGTGTGTGTGTTTATGTGTTGTCGGTGTGTGTGTGTTTGTGTTGTCGGTGTGTGTGTGTGTGTGTTGTCGGTGTGTGTGTGTGTGTGTTGTCGGTGTGTGTGTGTGTGTTGTCGGTGTGTGTGTGTGTGTGTGTTGTCGGTGTGTGTGTGTGTGTTGTCGGTTTGTGTGTGTGTGTTGTCGGTGTGTGTGTGTGTGTTGTCGGTGTGTGTGTGTGTGTGTGTTGTCAGTGTGTGTGTGTGTGTGTTGTCGGTGTGTGTGTGTTTATGTGTTGTCGGTGTGTGTGTGTGTTGTTGGTGTGTGTGTGTTGTCGGTGTGTCTGTGTGTGTGTTGTCGGTTTGTGTGTGTGTGTGTGTGTTGTCGGTGTGTGTGTGAGTGTTGTCGGTGTGTGTGTGTGTGTGTTGTCGGTGTGTGTGTGTTGTGTGTGTGTGTGTTGTCGGTGTGTATGTGTGTTGTCGGTGTGTGTGTGTGTGTGTGTGTGTTGTCGGTGTGTGTGTGTTGTCGGTGTGTGTGTGTTTATGTGTTGTCGGTGTGTGTGTGTGTGTGTTGTCGGTGTGTGTGTGTGTGTTGTCGGTTTGTGTGTGTGTGTTGTCGGTGTGTGTGTGTGTGTGTGTGTGTTGTCGGTGTGTGTGTGTGTGTGTTGTCAGTGTGTGTGTGTGTGTGTTGTCGGTGTGTGTGTGTTTATGTGTTGTCGGTGTGTGTGTGTGTGTGTGTTGTCGGTGTGTGTGTGTGTGTGTGTTGTCGGTGTGTGTGTGTTGTCGGTGTGTGTGTGTGTGTGTTGTCGGTGTGTGTGTGTTTGTGTTGTCGGTGTGTGTGTGTTGTCGGTGTGTGTGTGTGTGTGTTGTCGATGTGTGTGTGTGTGTTGTTGGTGTGTGTGTGTGTGTGTGTGTGTGTGTGTGTTGTCAGTGTGTGTGTGTGTGTGTGTTGTCGGTGTGTGTGTGTGTGTGTTGTGTGTGTGTGTGTTGTCGGTGTGTGTGTGTGTGTGTTGTCGGTGTGTGTGTGTTGTCGGTGTGTGTGTGTGTGTGTGTGTGTTGTCGGTGTGTGTGTGTGTGTGTTGTCGGTGTGTGTGTGTGTGTGTGTGTGTGTGTGTGTTGTCGGTGGGTGTGTGTTATCGGTGTGTGTGTGTGTGTGTTGTCGGTGTGTGTGTGTGTGTGTGTGTGTGTATGTTGTCGGTGTGTGTGTGTGTGTGTTGTCTGTGTGTGTGTGTGTGTGTGTTGTCGGTGTGTGTGTGTTGTCGGTGTGTGTGTGTTTATGTGTTGTCGGTGTGTGTGTGTTTGTGTTGTCGGTGTGTGTGTGTGTGTGTTGTCGGTGTGTGTGTGAGTGTGTTTTCGGTGTGTGTGTGTTGTCGGTGTGTGTGTGTGTGTGTGTTGTCGGTGTGTGTGTGTGTGTTGTCGGTTTGTGTGTGTGTGTTGTCGGTGTGTGTGTGTGTGTTGTCGGTGTGTGTGTGTGTGTGTTGTCAGTGTGTGTGTGTGTGTGTTGTCGGTGTGTGTGTGTTTATGTGTTGTCGGTGTGTGTGTGTGTGTTGTGTGTGTGTGTGTTGTCGGTGTGTGTGTGTGTATGTGTGTTGTCGGTGTGTGTGTGTTGTCGGTGTGTGTGTGTGTGTGTGTGTGTTGTCGGTGTGTGTGTGTGTGTTGTCGGTGTGTGTGTGTGTGTGTGTGTTGTCAGTGTGTGTGTGTTATCGGTGTGTGTGTGTGTGTGTTGTCGGTGTGTGTGTGTGTGTGTGTTGTCGGTGTGTGTGTGTGTGTTGTCTGTGTGTGTGTGTGTGTTGTCGGTGTGTGTGTGTTGTCGGTGTGTGTGTGTTTATGTGTTGTCGGTGTGTGTGTGTTTGTGTTGTCAGTGTGTGTGTGTGTGTGTGTTGTCGGTGTGTGTGTGTTTATGTGTTGTCGGTGTGTGTGTGTGTGTGTGTGTGTTGTCGGTGTGTGTGTGTGTGTGTGTTGTCGGTGTGTGTGTGTTGTCGGTGTGTGTGTGTGTGTGTTGTCGGTGTGTGTGTGTTTATGTGTTGTCGGTGTGTGTGTGTTTGTGTTGTCGGTGTGTGTGTGTGTGTGTTGTCGGTGTGTGTGTGTGTGTGTTGTCGGTGTGTGTGTGTGTGTTGTCGGTGTGTGTGTGTGTGTGTGTGTTGTCGGTGTGTGTGTGTGTGTTGTCGGTTTGTGTGTGTGTGTTGTCGGTGTGTGTGTTTGTGTGTGTGTGTGTGTTGTCGGTGTGTGTGTGTGTGTGTTGTCAGTTTGTGTGTGTGTGTGTGTTGTCGGTGTGTGTGTGTTTATGTGTTGTCGGTGTGTGTGTGTGTGTGTGTTGTCGGTGTGTGTGTGTGTGTGTGTTGTCGGTGTGTGTGTGTTGTCGGTGTGTGTGTGTGTGTGTTGTCGGTGTGTGTGTGTTTGTGTTGTCGGTGTGTGTGTGTTGTCGGTGTGTGTGTGTGTGTTGTCGGTTTGTGTGTGTGTGTTGTCGGTGTGTGTGTGTGTGTGTGTGTGTTGTCGGTGTGTGTGTGTGTTGTCAGTGTGTGTGTGTGTGTGTTGTCGGTGTGTGTGTGTTTATGTGTTGTCGGTGTGTGTGTGTGTGTGTGTTGTCGGTGTGTGTGTGTTTGTGTTGTCGGTGTGTGTGTGTTGTCGGTGTGTGTGTGTGTGTGTTGTCGATGTGTGTGTGTGTGTTGTTGGTGTGTGTGTGTGTGTGTGTGTGTTGTCAGTGTGTGTGTGTGTGTGTGTTGTCGGTGTGTGTGTGTGTGTGTTGTGTGTGTGTGTGTTGTCGGTGTGTGTGTGTGTGTGTTGTCGGTGTGTGTGTGTTGTCGGTGTGTGTGTGTGTGTGTGTTGTCGGTGTGTGTGTGTGTGTGTTGTCGGTGTGTGTGTGTGTGTGTGTGTTGTCGGTGGGTGTGTGTTATCGGTGTGTGTGTGTGTGTGTTGTCGGTGTGTGTGTGTGTGTGTGTGTGTGTTGTCGGTGTGTGTGTGTGTGTTGTCTGTGTGTGTGTGTGTGTGTGTTGTCGGTGTGTGTGTGTTGTCGGTGTGTGTGTGTTTATGTGTTGTCGGTGTGTGTGTGTGTGTTGTCTGTGTGTGTGTGTGTGTGTGTTGTCGGTGTGTGTGTGTTGTCGGTGTGTGTGTGTTTATGTGTTGTCGGTGTGTGTGTGTTTGTGTTGTCGGTTTGTGTGTGTGTGTGTTGTCGGTGTGTGTGTGTGTTGTCGGTGTGTGTGTGTTGTCGGTGTGTGTGTGTGTGTGTGTGTTGTCGGTGTGTGTGTGTGTGTTGTCGGTTTGTGTGTGTGTGTTGTCGATGTGTGTGTGTGTGTGTGTGTGTTGTCGGTGTGTGTGTGTGTGTGTTGTCAGTGTGTGTGTGTGTGTGTTGTCGGTGTGTGTGTGTTTATGTGTTGTCGGTGTGTGTGTGTGTGTGTGTTGTCGGTGTGTGTGTGTGTGTGTGTGTTGTCGGTGTGTGTGTGTTGTCGGTGTGTGTGTGTGTGTGTTGTCGGTGTGTGTGTGTTTGTGTTGTCGGTGTGTGTGTGTTGTCGGTGTGTGTGTGTGTGTTGTCGGTTTGTGTGTGTGTGTTGTCGGTGTGTGTGTGTGTGTGTGTTGTCGGTGTGTGTGTGTGTGTGTTGTCAGTGTGTGTGTGTGTGTGTTGTCGGTGTGTGTGTGTTTATGTGTTGTCGGTGTGTGTGTGTGTGTGTGTGTTGTCGGTGTGTGTGTGTGTGTGTGTTGTCGGTGTGTGTGTGTTGTCGGTGTGTGTGTGTGTGTGTTGTCGGTGTGTGTGTGTTTGTGTTGTCGGTGTGTGTGTGTTGTCGGTGTGTGTGTGTGTGTGTTGTCGATGTGTGTGTGTGTGTTGTTGGTGTGTGTGTGTGTGTGTGTGTGTGTGTGTGTGTGTGTGTGTGTTGTCAGTGTGTGTGTGTGTGTGTGTGTGTTGTCGATGTGTGTGTGTGTGTGTTGTGTGTGTGTGTGTTGTCGGTGTGTGTGTGTGTGTGTTGTCGGTGTGTGTGTGTTGTCGGTGTGTGTGTGTGTGTGTGTGTTGTCGGTGTGTGTGTGTGTGTGTTGTCGGTGTGTGTGTGTGTGTGTGTGTGTGTTTTCGGTGGGTGTGTGTTATCGGTGTGTGTGTGTGTGTCTTGTCGGTGTGTGTGTGTGTGTGTGTGTGTGTTGTCGGTGTGTGTGTGTGTTGTCTGTGTGTGTGTGTGTGTGTGTTGTCGGTGTGTGTGTGTTGTCGGTGTGTGTGTGTTTATGTGTTGTCGGTGTGTGTGTGTTTGTGTTGTCTGTGTGTGTGTGTGTGTGTTGTCGGTGTGTGTGTGTGTGTGTTGTCGGTGTGTGTGTGTGTGTTGTCGGTGTGTGTGTGTGTGTGTGTTGTCGGTGTGTGTGTGTGTGTTGTCGGTTTGTGTGTGTGTGTTGTCGGTGTGTGTGTGTGTGTTGTCGGTGTGTGTGTGTGTGTGTGTTGTCAGTGTGTGTGTGTGTGTGTTGTCGGTGTGTGTGTGTTTATGTGTTGTCGGTGTGTGTGTGTGTTGTTGGTGTGTGTGTGTTGTCGGTGTGTCTGTGTGTGTGTTGTCGGTTTGTGTGTGTGTGTGTGTTGTCGGTGTGTGTGTGAGTGTTGTCGGTGTGTGTGTGTGTGTTGTCGGTGTGTGTGTGTTGTGTGTGTGTGTGTTGTCGGTGTGTATGTGTGTTGTCGGTGTGTGTGTGTGTGTGTGTGTGTGTTGTCGGTGTGTGTGTGTTGTCGGTGTGTGTGTGTGTGTGTTGCCGGTTTGTGTGTGTGTTGTCTGTGTGTGTGTGTGTGTGTGTTGTCGGTGTGTGTGTGTTGTCGGTGTGTGTGTGTTTATGTGTTGTCGGTGTGTGTGTGTGTGTTGTGTGTGTGTGTGTTGTCGGTGTGTGTGTGTGTATGTGTGTTGTCGGTGTGTGTGTGTTGTCGGTGTGTGTGTGTGTGTGTGTTGTCGGTGTGTGTGTTTGTTGTCGGTGTGTGTGTGTGTGTGTGTGTTGTCAGTGTGTGTGTGTGTTATCGGTGTGTGTGTGTTTGTGTGTTGTCGGTGTGTGTGTGTGTGTGTGTTGTCGGTGTGTGTGTGTGTGTTGTCTGTGTGTGTGTGTGTGTGTGTTGTCGGTGTGTGTGTGTTGTCGGTGTGTGTGTGTTTATGTGTTGTCGGTGTGTGTGTGTTTGTGTTGTCGGTGTGTGTGTGTGTGTGTGTTGTCGGTGTGTGTGTGTGTGTGTTGTCGGTGTGTGTGTGTGTGTTGTCGGTGTGTGTGTGTGTGTGTGTGTTGTCGGTGTGTGTGTGTGTGTTGTCGGTTTGTGTGTGTGTGTTGTCGGTGTGTGTGTGTGTGTGTGTGTGTTGTCGGTGTGTGTGTGTGTGTGTGTTGTCAGTGTGTGTGTGTGTGTGTTGTCGGTGTGTGTGTGTTTATGTGTTGTCGGTGTGTGTGTGTGTGTGTGTTGTCGGTGTGTGTGTGTGTGTGTGTGTTGTCGGTGTGTGTGTGTTGTCGGTGTGTGTGTGTGTGTGTTGTCGATGTGTGTGTGTGTGTTGTTGGTGTGTGTGTGTGTGTGTGTGTGTGTTGTCAGTGTGTGTGTGTGTGTGTGTTGTCGGTGTGTGTGTGTGTGTGTTGTGTGTGTGTGTGTTGTCGGTGTGTGTGTGTGTGTGTTGTCGGTGTGTGTGTGTTGTCGGTGTGTGTGTGTGTGTGTTGTCAGTGTGTGTGTGTGTGTGTTGTCGGTGTGTGTGTGTTTGTGTTGTCGGTGTGTGTGTGTTGTCGGTGTGTGTGTGTGTGTGTTGTCGATGTGTGTGTGTGTGTTGTTGGTGTGTGTGTGTGTGTGTGTGTGTGTTGTCAGTGTGTGTGTGTGTGTGTGTTGTCGGTGTGTGTGTGTGTGTGTTGTGTGTGTGTGTGTTGTCGGTGTGTGTGTGTGTGTGTTGTCGGTGTGTGTGTGTTGTCGGTGTGTGTGTGTGTGTGTGTTGTCGGTGTGTGTGTGTGTGTGTTGTCGGTGTGTGTGTGTGTGTGTGTGTGTTGTCGGTGGGTGTGTGTTATCGGTGTGTGTGTGTGTGTGTTGTCGGTGTGTGTGTGTGTGTGTGTGTGTGTTGTCGGTGTGTGTGTGTGTGTTGTCTGTGTGTGTGTGTGTGTGTGTGTGTTGTCGGTGTGTGTGTGTTGTCGGTGTGTGTGTGTTTATGTGTTGTCGGTGTGTGTGTGTGTGTTGTCTGTGTGTGTGTGTGTGTTGTCGGTGTGTGTGTGTTGTCGGTGTGTGTGTGTTTATGTGTTGTCGGTGTGTGTGTGTTTGGGTTGTCGGTTTGTGTGTGTGTGTGTTGTCGGTGTGTGTGTGTGTTGTCGGTGTGTGTGTGTGTGTTGTCGGTGTGTGTGTGTGTGTGTGTGTGTGTTGTCGGTGTGTGTGTGTGTGTTGTCGGTTTGTGTGTGTGTGTTGTCGATGTGTGTGTGTGTGTGTGTGTGTTGTCGGTGTGTGTGTGTGTGTGTTGTCAGTGTGTGTGTGTGTGTGTTGTCGGTGTGTGTGTGTTTATGTGTTGTCGGTGTGTGTGTGTGTGTGTTGTCGGTGTGTGTGTGTGTGTGTGTGTTGTCGGTGTGTGTGTGTTGTCGGTGTGTGTGTGTGTGTGTTGTCGGTGTGTGTGTGTTTGTGTTGTCGGTGTGTGTGTGTTGTCGGTGTGTGTGTGTGTGTTGTCGGTTTGTGTGTGTGTGTTGTCGGTGTGTGTGTGTGTGTGTGTGTGTTGTCGGTGTGTGTGTGTGTGTGTTGTCAGTGTGTGTGTGTGTGTGTTGTCGGTGTGTGTGTGTTTATGTGTTGTCGGTGTGTGTGTGTGTGTGTGTGTTGTCGGTGTGTGTGTGTGTGTGTGTTGTCGGTGTGTGTGTGTTGTCGGTGTGTGTGTGTGTGTGTTGTCGGTGTGTGTGTGTTTGTGTTGTCGGTGTGTGTGTGTTGTCGGTGTGTGTGTGTGTGTGTTGTCGATGTGTGTGTGTGTGTTGTCGGTGTGTGTGTGTTGTCGGTGTGTGTGTGTGTGTGTTGTCGATGTGTGTGTGTGTGTTGTTGGTATGTGTGTGTGTGTGTGTGTGTG
Organism: Salmo salar; assembly: GCF_965601325.2. Lineage (NCBI taxonomy): Eukaryota > Metazoa > Chordata > Actinopteri > Salmoniformes > Salmonidae > Salmo > Salmo salar. The sequence goes on along the minus strand of NW_027675555.1, from coordinate 149,194 downwards.
TGTGTGTGTGTGTTGTCAGTGTGTGTGTGTGTGTGTGTGTGTTGTCGATGTGTGTGTGTGTGTGTTGTGTGTGTGTGTGTTGTCGGTGTGTGTGTGTGTGTGTTGTCGGTGTGTGTGTGTTGTCGGTGTGTGTGTGTGTGTGTGTGTTGTCGGTGTGTGTGTGTGTGTGTTGTCGGTGTGTGTGTGTGTGTGTGTGTGTGTTTTCGGTGGGTGTGTGTTATCGGTGTGTGTGTGTGTGTCTTGTCGGTGTGTGTGTGTTTGTGTGTGTGTGTTGTCGGTGTGTGTGTGTGTTGTCTGTGTGTGTGTGTGTGTGTGTTGTCGGTGTGTGTGTGTTGTCGGTGTGTGTGTGTTTATGTGTTGTCGGTGTGTGTGTGTTTGTGTTGTCGGTGTGTGTGTGTGTGTGTTGTCGGTGTGTGTGTGTGTGTGTTGTCGGTGTGTGTGTGTGTGTTGTCGGTGTGTGTGTGTGTGTGTGTTGTCGGTGTGTGTGTGTGTGTTGTCGGTTTGTGTGTGTGTGTTGTCGGTGTGTGTGTGTGTGTTGTCGGTGTGTGTGTGTGTGTGTGTTGTCAGTGTGTGTGTGTGTGTGTTGTCGGTGTGTGTGTGTTTATGTGTTGTCGGTGTGTGTGTGTGTTGTTGGTGTGTGTGTGTTGTCGGTGTGTCTGTGTGTGTGTTGTCGGTTTGTGTGTGTGTGTGTGTGTTGTCGGTGTGTGTGTGAGTGTTGTCGGTGTGTGTGTGTGTGTTGTCGGTGTGTGTGTGTTGTGTGTGTGTGTGTTGTCGGTGTGTATGTGTGTTGTCGGTGTGTGTGTGTGTGTGTGTGTGTTGTCGGTGTGTGTGTGTTGTCGGTGTGTGTGTGTTTATGTGTTGTCGGTGTGTGTGTGTGTGTGTTGTCGGTGTGTGTGTGTGTGTTGTCGGTTTGTGTGTGTGTGTTGTCGGTGTGTGTGTGTGTGTGTGTGTGTTGTCGGTGTGTGTGTGTGTGTGTTGTCAGTGTGTGTGTGTGTGTGTTGTCGGTGTGTGTGTGTTTATGTGTTGTCGGTGTGTGTGTGTGTGTGTGTTGTCGGTGTGTGTGTGTGTGTGTGTTGTCGGTGTGTGTGTGTTGTCGGTGTGTGTGTGTGTGTGTTGTCGGTGTGTGTGTGTTTGTGTTGTCGGTGTGTGTGTGTTGTCGGTGTGTGTGTGTGTGTGTTGTCGATGTGTGTGTGTGTGTTGTTGGTGTGTGTGTGTGTGTGTGTGTGTGTTGTCAGTGTGTGTGTGTGTGTGTGTTGTCGGTGTGTGTGTGTGTGTGTTGTGTGTGTGTGTGTTGTCGGTGTGTGTGTGTGTGTGTTGTCGGTGTGTGTGTGTTGTCGGTGTGTGTGTGTGTGTGTGTGTGTTGTCGGTGTGTGTGTGTGTGTGTTGTCGGTGTGTGTGTGTGTGTGTGTGTGTGTGTGTGTTGTCGGTGGGTGTGTGTTATCGGTGTGTGTGTGTGTGTGTTGTCGGTGTGTGTGTGTGTGTGTGTGTGTGTGTTTATGTGTTGTCGGTGTGTGTGTGTTTGTGTTGTCGGTGTGTGTGTGTGTGTGTTGTCGGTGTGTGTGTGAGTGTGTTTTCGGTGTGTGTGTGTTGTCGGTGTGTGTGTGTGTGTGTGTTGTCGGTGTGTGTGTGTGTGTTGTCGGTTTGTGTGTGTGTGTTGTCGGTGTGTGTGTGTGTGTTGTCGGTGTGTGTGTGTGTGTGTTGTCAGTGTGTGTGTGTGTGTGTTGTCGGTGTGTGTGTGTTTATGTGTTGTTGGTGTGTGTGTGTGTGTTGTGTGTGTGTGTGTTGTCGGTGTGTGTGTGTGTATGTGTGTTGTCGGTGTGTGTGTGTGTGTGTTGTCGGTGTGTGTGTGTTGTCGGTGTGTGTGTGTTTATGTGTTGTCGGTGTGTGTGTGTTTGTGTTGTCGGTGTGTGTGTGTGTGTGTTGTCGGTGTGTGTGTGTGTGTGTTGTCGGTGTGTGTGTGTTGTCGGTGTGTGTGTGTGTGTGTGTGTTGTCGGTGTGTGTGTGTGTGTTGTCGGTTTGTGTGTGTGTGTTGTCGGTGTGTGTGTGTGTGTTGTCGGTGTGTGTGTGTGTGTGTTGTCAGTGTGTGTGTGTGTGTGTTGTCGGTGTGTGTGTGTTTATGTGTTGTCGGTGTGTGTGTGTGTGTTGTGTGTGTGTGTGTTGTCGGTGTGTGTGTGTGTGTATGTGTGTTGTCGGTGTGTGTGTGTTGTCAGTGTGTGTGTGTGTGTGTGTGTTGTCGGTGTGTGTGTGTGTGTTGTCGGTGTGTGTGTGTGTGTGTTGTCGGTGTGTGTGTGTTTGTGTTGTCGGTGTGTGTGTGTTGTCGGTGTGTGTGTGTGTGTGTTGTCGATGTGTGTGTGTGTGTTGTCGGTGTGTGTGTGTGTGTGTGTTGTTGGTGTGTGTGTTTGTTGTCGGTGTGTGTGTGTGTGTGTGTGTTGTCAGTGTGTGTGTGTGTTATCGGTGTGTGTGTGTGTGTGTGTTGTCGGTGTGTGTGTGTGTGTGTGTTGTCGGTGTGTGTGTGTGTGTTGTCTGTGTGTGTGTGTGTGTGTGTTGTCGGTGTGTGTGTGTTGTCGGTGTGTGTGTGTTTATGTGTTGTCGGTGTGTGTGTGTTTGTGTTGTCGGTGTGTGTGTGTGTGTGTGTTGTCGGTGTGTGTGTGTGTGTGTTGTCGGTGTGTGTGTGTGTGTTGTCGGTGTGTGTGTGTGTGTGTTGTCGGTGTGTGTGTGTGTGTTGTTGGTTTGTGTGTGTGTGTTGTCGGTGTGTGTGTGTGTGTGTGTGTTGTCGGTGTGTGTGTGTGTGTGTTGTCGGTGTGTGTGTGTGTGTGTTGTCGGTGTGTGTGTGTTTATGTGTTGTCGGTGTGTGTGTGTGTGTGTGTTGTCGGTGTGTGTGTGTGTGTGTGTTGTCGGTGTGTGTGTGTTGTCGGTGTGTGTGTGTGTGTGTTGTCGGTGTGTGTGTGTTTGTGTTGTCGGTGTGTGTGTGTTGTCGGTGTGTGTGTGTGTGTGTTGTCGATGTGTGTGTGTGTGTTGTTGGTGTGTGTGTGTGTGTGTGTGTGTGTGTGTGTTGTCAGTGTGTGTGTGTGTGTGTGTTGTCGGTGTGTGTGTGTTTGTTGTGTGTGTGTGTGTTGTCGGTGTGTGTGTGTGTGTGTGTTGTCGGTGTGTGTGTGTTGTCGGTGTGTGTGTGTGTGTGTGTGTGTTGTCGGTGTGTGTGTGTGTGTGTGTTGTCGGTGTGTGTGCGTGTGTGTGTGTGTGTGTGTGTTGTCGGTGGGTGTGTGTTATCGGTGTGTGTGTGTGTGTGTTGTCGGTGTGTGTGTGTGTGTGTGTGTGTGTTGTCGGTGTGTGTGTGTGTGTGTTGTCTGTGTGTGTGTGTGTGTGTGTTGTCGGTGTGTGTGTGTTGTCGGTGTGTGTGTGTTTATGTGTTGTCGGTGTGTGTGTGTTTGTGTTGTCGGTGTGTGTGTGTGTGTGTTGTCGGTGTGTGTGTGAGTGTGTTGTCGGTGTGTGTGTGTTGTCGGTGTGTGTGTGTGTGTGTGTTGTCGGTGTGTGTGTGTGTGTTGTCGGTTTGTGTGTGTGTGTTGTCGGTGTGTGTGTGTGTGTTGTCGGTGTGTGTGTGTGTGTGTTGTCAGTGTGTGTGTGTGTGTGTTGTCGGTGTGTGTGTGTTTATGTGTTGTCGGTGTGTGTGTGTGTGTTGTGTGTGTGTGTGTTGTCGGTGTGTGTGTGTGTATGTGTGTTGTCGGTGTGTGTGTGTTGTCGGTGTGTGTGTGTGTGTGTGTGTGTTGTCGGTGTGTGTGTGTGTGTTGTCGGTGTGTGTGTGTGTGTGTGTTGTCAGTGTGTGTGTGTTATCGGTGTGTGTGTGTGTGTGTTGTCGGTGTGTGTGTGTGTGTGTGTTGTCGGTGTGTGTGTGTGTTGTCTGTGTGTGTGTGTGTGTGTGTTGTCGGTGTGTGTGTGTTGTCGGTGTGTGTGTGTTTATGTGTTGTCGGTGTGTGTGTGTTTGTGTTGTCGGTGTGTGTGTGTGTGTGTTGTCGGTGTGTGTGTGTGTGTGTTGTCGGTGTGTGTGTGTGTGTTGTCGGTGTGTGTGTGTGTGTTGTCGGTGTGTGTGTGTGTGTTGTCGGTTTGTGTGTGTGTGTTGTCGGTGTGTGTGTGTGTGTTGTCGGTGTGTGTGTGTGTGTGTGTTGTCAGTGTGTGTGTGTGTGTGTTGTCGGTGTGTGTGTGTTTATGTGTTGTCGGTGTGTGTGTGTGTTGTTGGTGTGTGTGTGTTGTCGGTGTGTCTGTGTGTGTGTTGTCGGTTTGTGTGTGTGTGTGTGTGTTGTCGGTGTGTGTGTGAGTGTTGTCGGTGTGTGTGTGTGTGTGTTGTCGGTGTGTGTGTGTTGTGTGTGTGTGTGTTGTCGGTGTGTATGTGTGTTGTCGGTGTGTGTGTGTGTGTGTGTGTGTTGTCGGTGTGTGTGTGTTGTCGGTGTGTGTGTGTTTATGTGTTGTCGGTGTGTGTGTGTGTGTGTTGTCGGTGTGTGTGTGTGTGTTGTCGGTTTGTGTGTGTGTGTTGTCGGTGTGTGTGTGTGTGTGTGTGTGTTGTCGGTGTGTGTGTGTGTGTGTTGTCAGTGTGTGTGTGTGTGTGTTGTCGGTGTGTGTGTGTTTATGTGTTGTCGGTGTGTGTGTGTGTGTGTGTTGTCGGTGTGTGTGTGTGTGTGTGTTGTCGGTGTGTGTGTGTTGTCGGTGTGTGTGTGTGTGTGTTGTCGGTGTGTGTGTGTTTGTGTTGTCGGTGTGTGTGTGTTGTCGGTGTGTGTGTGTGTGTGTTGTCGATGTGTGTGTGTGTGTTGTTGGTGTGTGTGTGTGTGTGTGTGTGTGTTGTCAGTGTGTGTGTGTGTGTGTGTTGTCGGTGTGTGTGTGTGTGTGTTGTGTGTGTGTGTGTTGTCGGTGTGTGTGTGTGTGTGTTGTCGGTGTGTGTGTGTTGTCGGTGTGTGTGTGTGTGTGTGTGTGTTGTCGGTGTGTGTGTGTGTGTGTTGTCGGTGTGTGTGTGTGTGTGTGTGTGTGTGTGTGTTGTCGGTGGGTGTGTGTTATCGGTGTGTGTGTGTGTGTGTTGTCGGTGTGTGTGTGTGTGTGTGTGTGTGTGTTTATGTGTTGTCGGTGTGTGTGTGTTTGTGTTGTCGGTGTGTGTGTGTGTGTGTTGTCGGTGTGTGTGTGAGTGTGTTTTCGGTGTGTGTGTGTTGTCGGTGTGTGTGTGTGTGTGTGTTGTCGGTGTGTGTGTGTGTGTTGTCGGTTTGTGTGTGTGTGTTGTCGGTGTGTGTGTGTGTGTTGTCGGTGTGTGTGTGTGTGTGTTGTCAGTGTGTGTGTGTGTGTGTTGTCGGTGTGTGTGTGTGTGTTGTCGGTGTGTGTGTGTTGTGTGTGTGTGTGTTGTCGGTGTGTATGTGTGTTGTCGGTGTGTGTGTGTGTGTGTGTGTGTTGTCGGTGTGTGTGTGTTGTCGGTGTGTGTGTGTTTATGTGTTGTCGGTGTGTGTGTGTGTGTGTTGTCGGTGTGTGTGTGTGTGTTGTCGGTTTGTGTGTGTGTGTTGTCGGTGTGTGTGTGTGTGTGTGTGTGTTGTCGGTGTGTGTGTGTGTGTGTTGTCAGTGTGTGTGTGTGTGTGTTGTCGGTGTGTGTGTGTTTATGTGTTGTCGGTGTGTGTGTGTGTGTGTGTTGTCGGTGTGTGTGTGTGTGTGTGTTGTCGGTGTGTGTGTGTTGTCGGTGTGTGTGTGTGTGTGTTGTCGGTGTGTGTGTGTTTGTGTTGTCGGTGTGTGTGTGTTGTCGGTGTGTGTGTGTGTGTGTTGTCGATGTGTGTGTGTGTGTTGTTGGTGTGTGTGTGTGTGTGTGTGTGTGTTGTCAGTGTGTGTGTGTGTGTGTGTTGTCGGTGTGTGTGTGTGTGTGTTGTGTGTGTGTGTGTTGTCGGTGTGTGTGTGTGTGTGTTGTCGGTGTGTGTGTGTTGTCGGTGTGTGTGTGTGTGTGTGTGTGTTGTCGGTGTGTGTGTGTGTGTGTTGTCGGTGTGTGTGTGTGTGTGTGTGTGTGTGTGTGTTGTCGGTGGGTGTGTGTTATCGGTGTGTGTGTGTGTGTGTTGTCGGTGTGTGTGTGTGTGTGTGTGTGTGTGTTTATGTGTTGTCGGTGTGTGTGTGTTTGTGTTGTCGGTGTGTGTGTGTGTGTGTTGTCGGTGTGTGTGTGAGTGTGTTTTCGGTGTGTGTGTGTTGTCGGTGTGTGTGTGTGTGTGTGTTGTCGGTGTGTGTGTGTGTGTTGTCGGTTTGTGTGTGTGTGTTGTCGGTGTGTGTGTGTGTGTTGTCGGTGTGTGTGTGTGTGTGTTGTCAGTGTGTGTGTGTGTGTGTTGTCGGTGTGTGTGTGTTTATGTGTTGTTGGTGTGTGTGTGTGTGTTGTGTGTGTGTGTGTTGTCGGTGTGTGTGTGTGTATGTGTGTTGTCGGTGTGTGTGTGTGTGTGTTGTCGGTGTGTGTGTGTTGTCGGTGTGTGTGTGTTTATGTGTTGTCGGTGTGTGTGTGTTTGTGTTGTCGGTGTGTGTGTGTGTGTGTTGTCGGTGTGTGTGTGTGTGTGTTGTCGGTGTGTGTGTGTTGTCGGTGTGTGTGTGTGTGTGTGTGTTGTCGGTGTGTGTGTGTGTGTTGTCGGTTTGTGTGTGTGTGTTGTCGGTGTGTGTGTGTGTGTTGTCGGTGTGTGTGTGTGTGTGTTGTCAGTGTGTGTGTGTGTGTGTTGTCGGTGTGTGTGTGTTTATGTGTTGTCGGTGTGTGTGTGTGTGTTGTGTGTGTGTGTGTTGTCGGTGTGTGTGTGTGTGTATGTGTGTTGTCGGTGTGTGTGTGTTGTCAGTGTGTGTGTGTGTGTGTGTGTTGTCGGTGTGTGTGTGTGTGTTGTCGGTGTGTGTGTGTGTGTGTTGTCGGTGTGTGTGTGTTTGTGTTGTCGGTGTGTGTGTGTTGTCGGTGTGTGTGTGTGTGTGTTGTCGATGTGTGTGTGTGTGTTGTCGGTGTGTGTGTGTGTGTGTGTTGTTGGTGTGTGTGTTTGTTGTCGGTGTGTGTGTGTGTGTGTGTGTTGTCAGTGTGTGTGTGTGTTATCGGTGTGTGTGTGTGTGTGTGTTGTCGGTGTGTGTGTGTGTGTGTGTTGTCGGTGTGTGTGTGTGTGTTGTCTGTGTGTGTGTGTGTGTGTGTTGTCGGTGTGTGTGTGTTGTCGGTGTGTGTGTGTTTATGTGTTGTCGGTGTGTGTGTGTTTGTGTTGTCGGTGTGTGTGTGTGTGTGTGTTGTCGGTGTGTGTGTGTGTGTGTTGTCGGTGTGTGTGTGTGTGTTGTCGGTGTGTGTGTGTGTGTGTGTGTTGTCGGTGTGTGTGTGTGTGTTGTTGGTTTGTGTGTGTGTGTTGTCGGTGTGTGTGTGTGTGTGTGTGTTGTCGGTGTGTGTGTGTGTGTGTTGTCGGTGTGTGTGTGTGTGTGTTGTCGGTGTGTGTGTGTTTATGTGTTGTCGGTGTGTGTGTGTGTGTGTGTTGTCGGTGTGTGTGTGTGTGTGTGTTGTCGGTGTGTGTGTGTTGTCGGTGTGTGTGTGTGTGTGTTGTCGGTGTGTGTGTGTTTGTGTTGTCGGTGTGTGTGTGTTGTCGGTGTGTGTGTGTGTGTGTTGTCGATGTGTGTGTGTGTGTTGTTGGTGTGTGTGTGTGTGTGTGTGTGTGTGTGTGTTGTCAGTGTGTGTGTGTGTGTGTGTTGTCGGTGTGTGTGTGTTTGTTGTGTGTGTGTGTGTTGTCGGTGTGTGTGTGTGTGTGTGTTGTCGGTGTGTGTGTGTTGTCGGTGTGTGTGTGTGTGTGTGTGTGTTGTCGGTGTGTGTGTGTGTGTGTGTTGTCGGTGTGTGTGCGTGTGTGTGTGTGTGTGTGTGTTGTCGGTGGGTGTGTGTTATCGGTGTGTGTGTGTGTGTGTTGTCGGTGTGTGTGTGTGTGTGTGTGTGTGTTGTCGGTGTGTGTGTGTGTGTGTTGTCTGTGTGTGTGTGTGTGTGTGTTGTCGGTGTGTGTGTGTTGTCGGTGTGTGTGTGTTTATGTGTTGTCGGTGTGTGTGTGTTTGTGTTGTCGGTGTGTGTGTGTGTGTGTTGTCGGTGTGTGTGTGAGTGTGTTGTCGGTGTGTGTGTGTTGTCGGTGTGTGTGTGTGTGTGTGTTGTCGGTGTGTGTGTGTGTGTTGTCGGTTTGTGTGTGTGTGTTGTCGGTGTGTGTGTGTGTGTTGTCGGTGTGTGTGTGTGTGTGTTGTCAGTGTGTGTGTGTGTGTGTTGTCGGTGTGTGTGTGTTTATGTGTTGTCGGTGTGTGTGTGTGTGTTGTGTGTGTGTGTGTTGTCGGTGTGTGTGTGTGTATGTGTGTTGTCGGTGTGTGTGTGTTGTCGGTGTGTGTGTGTGTGTGTGTGTGTTGTCGGTGTGTGTGTGTGTGTTGTCGGTGTGTGTGTGTGTGTGTGTTGTCAGTGTGTGTGTGTTATCGGTGTGTGTGTGTGTGTGTTGTCGGTGTGTGTGTGTGTGTGTGTTGTCGGTGTGTGTGTGTGTTGTCTGTGTGTGTGTGTGTGTGTGTTGTCGGTGTGTGTGTGTTGTCGGTGTGTGTGTGTTTATGTGTTGTCGGTGTGTGTGTGTTTGTGTTGTCGGTGTGTGTGTGTGTGTGTTGTCGGTGTGTGTGTGTGTGTGTTGTCGGTGTGTGTGTGTGTGTTGTCGGTGTGTGTGTGTGTGTTGTCGGTGTGTGTGTGTGTGTTGTCGGTTTGTGTGTGTGTGTTGTCGGTGTGTGTGTGTGTGTTGTCGGTGTGTGTGTGTGTGTGTGTTGTCAGTGTGTGTGTGTGTGTGTTGTCGGTGTGTGTGTGTTTATGTGTTGTCGGTGTGTGTGTGTGTTGTTGGTGTGTGTGTGTTGTCGGTGTGTCTGTGTGTGTGTTGTCGGTTTGTGTGTGTGTGTGTGTGTTGTCGGTGTGTGTGTGAGTGTTGTCGGTGTGTGTGTGTGTGTGTTGTCGGTGTGTGTGTGTTGTGTGTGTGTGTGTTGTCGGTGTGTATGTGTGTTGTCGGTGTGTGTGTGTGTGTGTGTGTGTTGTCGGTGTGTGTGTGTTGTCGGTGTGTGTGTGTTTATGTGTTGTCGGTGTGTGTGTGTGTGTGTTGTCGGTGTGTGTGTGTGTGTTGTCGGTTTGTGTGTGTGTGTTGTCGGTGTGTGTGTGTGTGTGTGTGTGTTGTCGGTGTGTGTGTGTGTGTGTTGTCAGTGTGTGTGTGTGTGTGTTGTCGGTGTGTGTGTGTTTATGTGTTGTCGGTGTGTGTGTGTGTGTGTGTTGTCGGTGTGTGTGTGTGTGTGTGTTGTCGGTGTGTGTGTGTTGTCGGTGTGTGTGTGTGTGTGTTGTCGGTGTGTGTGTGTTTGTGTTGTCGGTGTGTGTGTGTTGTCGGTGTGTGTGTGTGTGTGTTGTCGATGTGTGTGTGTGTGTTGTTGGTGTGTGTGTGTGTGTGTGTGTGTGTTGTCAGTGTGTGTGTGTGTGTGTGTTGTCGGTGTGTGTGTGTGTGTGTTGTGTGTGTGTGTGTTGTCGGTGTGTGTGTGTGTGTGTTGTCGGTGTGTGTGTGTTGTCGGTGTGTGTGTGTGTGTGTGTGTGTTGTCGGTGTGTGTGTGTGTGTGTTGTCGGTGTGTGTGTGTGTGTGTGTGTGTGTGTGTGTTGTCGGTGGGTGTGTGTTATCGGTGTGTGTGTGTGTGTGTTGTCGGTGTGTGTGTGTGTGTGTGTGTGTGTGTTTATGTGTTGTCGGTGTGTGTGTGTTTGTGTTGTCGGTGTGTGTGTGTGTGTGTTGTCGGTGTGTGTGTGAGTGTGTTTTCGGTGTGTGTGTGTTGTCGGTGTGTGTGTGTGTGTGTGTTGTCGGTGTGTGTGTGTGTGTTGTCGGTTTGTGTGTGTGTGTTGTCGGTGTGTGTGTGTGTGTTGTCGGTGTGTGTGTGTGTGTGTTGTCAGTGTGTGTGTGTGTGTGTTGTCGGTGTGTGTGTGTTTATGTGTTGTTGGTGTGTGTGTGTGTGTTGTGTGTGTGTGTGTTGTCGGTGTGTGTGTGTGTATGTGTGTTGTCGGTGTGTGTGTGTGTGTGTGTTGTCGGTGTGTGTGTGTTGTCGGTGTGTGTGTGTTTATGTGTTGTCGGTGTGTGTGTGTTTGTGTTGTCGGTGTGTGTGTGTGTGTGTTGTCGGTGTGTGTGTGTGTGTGTTGTCGGTGTGTGTGTGTTGTCGGTGTGTGTGTGTGTGTGTGTGTTGTCGGTGTGTGTGTGTGTGTTGTCGGTTTGTGTGTGTGTGTTGTCGGTGTGTGTGTGTGTGTTGTCGGTGTGTGTGTGTGTGTGTTGTCAGTGTGTGTGTGTGTGTGTTGTCGGTGTGTGTGTGTTTATGTGTTGTCGGTGTGTGTGTGTGTGTTGTGTGTGTGTGTGTTGTCGGTGTGTGTGTGTGTATGTGTGTTGTCGGTGTGTGTGTGTTGTCAGTGTGTGTGTGTGTGTGTGTGTTGTCTGTGTGTGTGTGTGTGTTGTCGGTGTGTGTGTGTGTGTGTTGTCGGTGTGTGTGTGTTTGTGTTGTCGGTGTGTGTGTGTTGTCGGTGTGTGTGTGTGTGTGTTGTCGATGTGTGTGTGTGTGTTGTCGGTGTGTGTGTGTGTGTGTTGTTGGTGTGTGTGTTTGTTGTCGGTGTGTGTGTGTGTGTGTGTGTTGTCAGTGTGTGTGTGTGTTATCGGTGTGTGTGTGTGTGTGTGTTGTCGGTGTGTGTGTGTGTGTGTGTTGTCGGTGTGTGTGTGTGTGTTGTCTGTGTGTGTGTGTGTGTGTGTTGTCGGTGTGTGTGTGTTGTCGGTGTGTGTGTGTTTATGTGTTGTCGGTGTGTGTGTGTTTGTGTTGTCGGTGTGTGTGTGTGTGTGTGTTGTCGGTGTGTGTGTGTGTGTGTTGTCGGTGTGTGTGTGTGTGTTGTCGGTGTGTGTGTGTGTGTGTGTGTTGTCGGTGTGTGTGTGTGTGTTGTTGGTTTGTGTGTGTGTGTTGTCGGTGTGTGTGTGTGTGTGTTGTCGGTGTGTGTGTGTGTGTGTTGTCGGTGTGTGTGTGTTTATGTGTTGTCGGTGTGTGTGTGTGTGTGTGTTGTCGGTGTGTGTGTGTGTGTGTGTTGTCGGTGTGTGTGTGTTGTCGGTGTGTGTGTGTGTGTGTTGTCGGTGTGTGTGTGTTTGTGTTGTCGGTGTGTGTGTGTTGTCGGTGTGTGTGTGTGTGTGTTGTCGATGTGTGTGTGTGTGTTGTTGGTGTGTGTGTGTGTGTGTGTGTGTGTGTGTGTTGTCAGTGTGTGTGTGTGTGTGTGTTGTCGGTGTGTGTGTGTTTGTTGTGTGTGTGTGTGTTGTCGGTGTGTGTGTGTGTGTGTGTTGTCGGTGTGTGTGTGTTGTCGGTGTGTGTGTGTGTGTGTGTGTGTTGTCGGTGTGTGTGTGTGTGTGTGTTGTCGGTGTGTGTGCGTGTGTGTGTGTGTGTGTGTGTTGTCGGTGGGTGTGTGTTATCGGTGTGTGTGTGTGTGTGTTGTCGGTGTGTGTGTGTGTGTGTGTGTGTGTTGTCGGTGTGTGTGTGTGTGTGTTGTCTGTGTGTGTGTGTGTGTGTGTTGTCGGTGTGTGTGTGTTGTCGGTGTGTGTGTGTTTATGTGTTGTCGGTGTGTGTGTGTTTGTGTTGTCGGTGTGTGTGTGTGTGTGTTGTCGGTGTGTGTGTGAGTGTGTTGTCGGTGTGTGTGTGTTGTCGGTGTGTGTGTGTGTGTGTGTTGTCGGTGTGTGTGTGTGTGTTGTCGGTTTGTGTGTGTGTGTTGTCGGTGTGTGTGTGTGTGTTGTCGGTGTGTGTGTGTGTGTGTTGTCAGTGTGTGTGTGTGTGTGTTGTCGGTGTGTGTGTGTTTATGTGTTGTCGGTGTGTGTGTGTGTGTTGTGTGTGTGTGTGTTGTCGGTGTGTGTGTGTGTATGTGTGTTGTCGGTGTGTGTGTGTTGTCGGTGTGTGTGTGTGTGTGTGTGTGTTGTCGGTGTGTGTGTGTGTGTTGTCGGTGTGTGTGTGTGTGTGTGTTGTCAGTGTGTGTGTGTTATCGGTGTGTGTGTGTGTGTGTTGTCGGTGTGTGTGTGTGTGTGTGTTGTCGGTGTGTGTGTGTGTGTTGTCTGTGTGTGTGTGTGTGTGTGTTGTCGGTGTATGTGTGTTGTCGGTGTGTGTGTGTTAATGTGTTGTCGGTGTGTGTGTGTTTGTGTTGTCAGTGTGTGTGTGTGTGTGTTGTCGGTGTGTGTGTGTTTATGTGTTGTCGGTGTGTGTGTGTGTGTGTGTGTGTTGTCGGTGTGTGTGTGTGTGTGTGTTGTCGGTGTGTGTGTGTTGTCGGTGTGTGTGTGTGTGTGTTGTCGGTGTGTGTGTGTTTGTGTTGTCGGTGTGTGTGTGTTGTCGGTGTGTGTGTGTGTGTGTTGTCGATGTGTGTGTGTGTGTTGTTGGTGTGTGTGTGTGTGTGTGTGTGTGTGTGTGTGTTGTCAGTGTGTGTGTGTGTGTGTGTTGTCGGTGTGTGTGTGTGTGTGTGTGTGTTGTCGGTGTGTGTGTGTGTGTTGTCGGTGTGTGTGTGTGTGTGTGTGTGTGTGTGTGTTGTCGGTGGGTGTGTGTTATCGGTGTGTGTGTGTGTGTGTTGTCGGTGTGTGTGTGTGTGTGTGTGTGTGTGTGTTGTCGGTGTGTGTGTGTGTGTGTTGTCTGTGTGTGTGTGTGTGTGTGTTGTCGGTGTGTGTGTGTTGTCGGTGTGTGTGTGTTTATGTGTTGTCGGTGTGTGTGTGTTTGTGTTGTCGGTGTGTGTGTGTGTGTGTTGTCGGTGTGTGTGTGTGTGTGTTGTCGGTGTGTGTGTGTTGTCGGTGTGTGTGTGTGTGTGTGTGTTGTCGGTGTGTGTGTGTGTGTTGTCGGTTTGTGTGTGTGTGTTGTCGGTGTGTGTGTGTGTGTTGTCGGTGTGTGTGTGTGTGTGTTGTCAGTGTGTGTGTGTGTGTGTTGTCGGTGTGTGTGTGTTTATGTGTTGTCGGTGTGTGTGTGTGTGTTGTGTGTGTGTGTGTTGTCGGTGTGTGTGTGTGTATGTGTGTTGTCGGTGTGTGTGTGTTGTCAGTGTGTGTGTGTGTGTGTGTGTTGTCGGTGTGTGTGTGTGTGTTGTCGGTGTGTGTGTGTGTGTGTGTTGTCAGTGTGTGTGTGTTATCGGTGTGTGTGTGTGTTGTCGGTGTGTGTGTGTGTGTGTGTTGTCGGTGTGTGTGTGTGTGTTGTCGGTGTGTGTGTGTTGTCGGTGTGTGTGTGTTTATGTGTTGTCGGTGTGTGTGTGTTTGTGTTGTCGGTGTGTGTGTGTGTGTGTTGTCGGTGTGTGTGTGTGTGTGTTGTCGGTGTGTGTGTGTGTTGTCGGTGTGTGTGTGTGTGTGTGTGTTGTCGGTGTGTGTGTGTGTGTTGTCGGTTTGTGTGTGTGTGTTGTCGGTGTGTGTGTGTTTGTGTGTTGTCGGTGTGTGTGTGTGTGTGTTGTCAGTGTGTGTGTGTGTGTGTGTTGTCGGTGTGTGTGTGTTTATGTGTTGTCGGTGTGTGTGTGTGTGTGTGTTGTCGGTGTGTGTGTGTGTGTGTGTTGTCGGTGTGTGTTTGTGTTGTCGGTGTGTGTGTTGTCGGTGTGTGTGTGTTGTCGGTTTGTGTGTGTGTGTTGTCGGGGTGTGTGTGTGTGTGTGTGTGTTGTCGGTGTGTGTGTGTGTGTTGTCAGTGTGTGTGTGTGTGTGTGTGTTGTCGGTGTGTGTGTGTTTATGTGTTGTCGGTGTGTGTGTGTGTGTGTGTTGTCGGTGTGTGTGTGTGTGTGTGTGTTGTCGGTGTGTGTGTGTTGTCGGTGTGTGTGTGTGTGTGTTGTCGGTGTGTGTGTGTTTGTGTTGTCGGTGTGTGTGTGTTGTCGGTGTGTGTGTGTGTGTGTTGTCGATGTGTGTGTGTGTGTTGTTGGTGTGTGTGTGTGTGTGTGTGTGTGTGTGTTGTCAGTGTGTGTGTGTGTGTGTGTTGTCGGTGTGTGTGTGTGTATTGTGTGTGTGTTTGTTGTCGGTGTGTGTGTGTGTGTGTTGTCGGTGTGTGTGTGTTGTCGGTGTGTGTGTGTGTGTTGTCGGTGTGTGTGTGTGTGTGTTGTCGGTGTGTGTGTGTGTGTGTGTGTGTGTTGTCGGTGGGTGTGTGTTATCGGTGTGTGTGTGTGTGTGTTGTCGGTGTGTGTGTGTGTGTGTGTGTGTGTTGTCGGTGTGTGTGTGTGTGTTGTCTGTGTGTGTGTGTGTGTGTGTTGTCGGTGTGTGTGTGTTGTCGGTGTGTGTGTGTTTATGTGTTGTCGGTGTGTGTGTGTTTGTGTTGTCGGTTTGTGTGTGTGTGTGTTGTCGGTGTGTGTGTGTGTTGTCGGTGTGTGTGTGTGTGTTGTCGGTGTGTGTGTGTGTGTGTGTGTGTGTTGTCGGTGTGTGTGTGTGTGTTGTCGGTTTGTGTGTGTGTGTTGTCGGTGTGTGTGTGTGTGTGTGTGTGTTGTCGGTGTGTGTGTGTGTGTGTTGTCAGTGTGTGTGTGTGTGTGTTGTCGGTGTGTGTGTGTTTATGTGTTGTCGGTGTGTGTGTGTGTGTGTGTTGTCGGTGTGTGTGTGTGTGTGTGTTGTCGGTGTGTGTGTGTTGTCGGTGTGTGTGTGTGTGTGTTGTCGGTGTGTGTGTGTTGTCGGTGTGTGTGTGTGTGTTGTCGGTGTGTGTGTGTGTGTTGTCGGTTTGTGTGTGTGTGTTGTCGGTGTGTGTGTGTGTGTTGTCGGTGTGTGTGTGTGTGTGTTGTCAGTGTGTGTGTGTGTGTGTTGTCGGTGTGTGTGTGTTTATGTGTTGTCGGTGTGTGTGTGTGTGTTGTGTGTGTGTGTGTTGTCGGTGTGTGTGTGTGTATGTGTGTTGTCGGTGTGTGTGTGTTGTCGGTGTGTGTGTGTGTGTGTGTGTTGTCGGTGTGTGTGTGTGTGTTGTCGGTGTGTGTGTGTGTGTGTGTGTTGTCAGTGTGTGTGTGTTATCGGTGTGTGTGTGTGTTGTCGGTGTGTGTGTGTGTGTGTGTTGTCGGTGTGTGTGTGTGTGTTGTCGGTGTGTGTGTGTTGTCGGTGTGTGTGTGTTTATGTGTTGTCGGTGTGTGTGTGTTTGTGTTGTCGGTGTGTGTGTGTTTGTGTGTTGTCGGTGTGTGTGTGTGTGTGTTGTCAGTGTGTGTGTGTGTGTGTGTTGTCGGTGTGTGTGTGTTTATGTGTTGTCGGTGTGTGTGTGTGTGTGTTGTCGGTGTGTGTGTGTGTGTGTGTTGTCGGTGTGTGTTTGTGTTGTCGGTGTGTGTGTTGTCGGTGTGTGTGTGTGTGTTGTCGGTTTGTGTGTGTGTGTTGTCGGGGTGTGTGT
The DNA here is from genome assembly GCF_965601325.2 of Salmo salar. Lineage (NCBI taxonomy): Eukaryota > Metazoa > Chordata > Actinopteri > Salmoniformes > Salmonidae > Salmo > Salmo salar. Next base: position 133,876 of record NW_027675555.1, on the reverse strand, counting down.
GTGTGTGTGTGTGTTGTCGGTGTGTGTGTGTTGTCAGTGTGTGTGTGTGTGTGTGTTGTCAGTGTGTGTGTGTTTATGTGTTGTCGGTGTGTGTGTGTGTGTGTGTTGTCGGTGTGTGTGTGTGTGTGTGTGTTGTCGGTGTGTGTGTGTTGTCGGTGTGTGTGTGTGTGTGTTGTCGGTGTGTGTGTGTTTGTGTTGTCGGTGTGTGTGTGTTGTCGGTGTGTGTGTGTGTGTGTTGTCGATGTGTGTGTGTGTGTTGTTGGTGTGTGTGTGTGTGTGTGTGTGTGTGTGTTGTCAGTGTGTGTGTCTGTGTGTGTTGTCGGTGTGTGTGTGTGTGTGTTGTGTGTGTGTTTGTTGTCGGTGTGTGTGTGTGTGTGTTGTCGGTGTGTGTGTGTTGTCGGTGTGTGTGTGTGTGTTGTCGGTGTGTGTGTGTGTGTGTTGTCGGTGTGTGTGTGTGTGTGTGTGTGTGTGTGTTGTCGGTGGGTGTGTGTTATCGGTGTGTGTGTGTGTGTGTTGTCGGTGTGTGTGTGTGTGTGTGTGTTGTCGGTGTGTGTGTGTGTGTTGTCCGAGTGTGTGTGTGTGTGTGTTGTCGGTGTGTGTGTGTTGTCGGTGTGTGTGTGTTTATGTGTTGTCGGTGTGTGTGTGTTTGTGTTGTCAGTTTGTGTGTGTGTGTGTTGTCGGTGTGTGTGTGTGTTGTCGGTGTGTGTGTGTGTGTTGTCGGTGTGTGTGTGTGTGTGTGTGTGTGTTGTCGGTGTGTGTGTGTGTGTTGTCGGTTTGTGTGTGTGTGTTGTCGGTGTGTGTGTGTGTGTGTGTGTGTGTTGTCGGTGTGTGTGTGTGTGTGTTGTCAGTGTGTGTGTGTGTGTGTTGTCGGTGTGTGTGTGTTTATGTGTTGTCGGTGTGTGTGTGTGTGTGTGTTGTCGGTGTGTGTGTGTGTGTGTGTTGTCGGTGTGTGTGTGTTGTCGGTGTGTGTGTGTGTGTGTTGTCGGTGTGTGTGTGTTTGTGTTGTCGGTGTGTGTGTGTTGTCGATGTGTGTGTGTGTGTTGTCGGTTTGTGTGTGTGTGTTGTCGGTGTGTGTGTGTGTGTGTGTGTGTTGTCGGTGTGTGTGTGTGTTGTCAGTGTGTGTGTGTGTGTGTTGTCGGTGTGTGTGTGTTTATGTGTTGTCGGTGTGTGTGTGTGTGTGTGTGTTGTCGGTGTGTGTGTGTGTGTGTGTTGTCGGTGTGTGTGTGTTGTCGGTGTGTGTGTGTGTGTGTTGTCGGTGTGTGTGTGTTTGTGTTGTCGGTGTGTTTGTGTTGTCGGTGTGTGTGTGTGTGTGTTGTCGATGTGTGTGTGTGTGTTGTTGGTGTGTGTGTGTGTGTGTGTGTGTGTGTGTTGTCAGTGTGTGTGTGTGTGTGTGTGTGTTGTCGGTGTGTGTGTGTGTGTGTTGTGTGTGTGTGTGTTGTCGGTGTGTGTGTGTGTGTGTTGTCGGTGTGTGTGTGTTGTCGGTGTGTGTGTGTGTGTGTGTGTGTTGTCGGTGTGTGTGTGTGTTGTCGGTGTGTGTGTGTGTGTGTGTGTGTGTGTTGTCGGTGGGTGTGTGTTATCGGTGTGTGTGTGTGTGTGTTGTCGGTGTGTGTGTGTGTGTGTGTGTGTGTTGTCGGTGTGTGTGTGTGTTGTCTGTGTGTGTGTGTGTGTGTGTTGTCGGTGTGTGTGTGTTGTCGGTGTGTGTGTGTTTATGTGTTGTCGGTGTGTGTGTGTTTGTGTTGTCGGTGTGTGTGTGTGTGTGTTGTCGGTGTGTGTGTGTGTGTGTTGTCGGTGTGTGTGTGTGTGTTGTCGGTGTGTGTGTGTGTGTGTGTTGTCGGTGTGTGTGTGTGTGTTGTCGGTTTGTGTGTGTGTGTTGTCGGTGTGTGTGTGTGTGTTGTCGGTGTGTGTGTGTGTTGTTAGTGTGTGTGTGTGTGTGTTGTCGGTGTGTGTGTGTTTATGTGTTGTCGGTGTGTGTGTGTGTTGTTGGTGTGTGTGTGTTGTCGGTGTGTCTGTGTGTGTGTTGTCGGTTTGTGTGTGTGTGTGTGTGTTGTCGGTGTGTGTGTGAGTGTTGTCGGTGTGTGTGTGTGTGTGTTGTCGGTGTGTGTGTGTTGTGTGTGTGTGTGTTGTCGGTGTGTATGTGTGTTGTCGGTGTGTGTGTGTGTGTGTGTGTGTGTTGTCGGTGTGTGTGTGTTGTCGGTGTGTGTGTGTGTGTGTTGCCGGTGTGTGTGTGTGTGTTGTCTGTGTGTGTGTGTGTGTGTGTGTTGTCGGTGTGTGTGTGTTGTCGGTGTGTGTGTGTTTATGTGTTGTCGGTGTGTGTGTGTGTGTTGTGTGTGTGTGTGTTGTCGGTGTGTGTGTGTGTATGTGTGTTGTCGGTGTGTGTGTGTTGTCGGTGTGTGTGTGTGTGTGTGTGTGTTGTCGGTGTGTGTGTGTGTGTTGTCGGTGTGTGTGTGTGTGTGTGTGTTGTCAGTGTGTGTGTGTGTTATCGGTGTGTGTGTGTGTGTGTTGTCGGTGTGTGTGTGTGTTGTCGGTGTGTGTGTGTGTGTTGTCTGTGTGTGTGTGTGTGTGTGTTGTCGGTGTGTGTGTGTTGTCGGTGTGTGTGTGTTTATGTGTTGTCGGTGTGTGTGTGTTTGTGTTGTCGGTGTGTGTGTGTGTGTGTTGTCGGTGTGTGTGTGTGTGTGTTGTCGGTGTGTGTGTGTGTGTTGTCGGTGTGTGTGTGTGTGTGTGTGTTGTGTGTGTGTGTGTTTGTGTGTGTTGTCGGTTTGTGTGTGTGTGTTGTCGGTGTGTGTGTGTGTGTGTGTGTTGTCGGTGTGTGTGTGTGTGTGTTGTCAGTGTGTGTGTGTGTGTGTTGTCGGTGTGTGTGTGTTTATGTGTTGTCGGTGTGTGTGTGTGTGTGTGTGTTGTCGGTGTGTGTGTGTGTGTGTGTTGTCGGTGTGTGTGTGTTGTCGGTGTGTGTGTGTGTGTGTGTTGTCGGTGTGTGTGTGTTTGTGTTGTCGGTGTGTGTGTGTTGTCGGTGTGTGTGTGTGTTGTCGATGTGTGTGTGTGTGTTGTTGGTGTGTGTGTGTGTGTGTGTGTGTGTGTGTTGTCAGTGTGTGTGTGTGTGTGTGTTGTCGGTGTGTGTGTGTGTGTGTTGTGTGTGTGTGTGTTGTCGGTGTGTGTGTGTGTGTGTTGTCGGTGTGTGTGTGTTGTCGGTGTGTGTGTGTGTGTGTGTGTGTTGTCGGTGTGTGTGTGTGTGTGTTGTCGGTGTGTGTGTGTGTGTGTGTGTGTGTGTGTGTTGTCGGTGGGTGTGTGTTATCGGTGTGTGTGTGTGTGTGTTGTCGGTGTGTGTGTGTGTGTGTGTGTGTGTGTGTTGTCGGTGTGTGTGTGTGTGTGTGTTGTCTGTGTGTGTGTGTGTGTGTTTTGTCGGTGTGTGTGTGTTGTCGGTGTGTGTGTGTTTATGTGTTGTCGGTGTGTGTGTGTTTGTGTTGTCGGTGTGTGTGTGTGTGTGTTGTCGGAGTGTGTGTGTGTGTGTTGTCGGTGTGTGTGTGTTGTCGGTGTGTGTGTGTGTGTGTGTTGTCGGTGTGTGTGTGTTTGTTGTCGGTTTGTGTGTGTGTGTTGTCGGTGTGTGTGTGTGTGTTGTCGGTGTGTGTGTGTGTTGTCAGTGTGTGTGTGTGTGTGTTGTCGGTGTGTGTGTGTTTATGTGTTGTCGGTGTGTGTGTGTGTGTTGTGTGTGTGTGTGTTGTCGGTGTGTGTGTGTGTATGTGTGTTGTCGGTGTGTGTGTGTTGTCGGTGTGTGTGTGTGTGTGTGTGTGTTGTCGGTGTGTGTGTGTGTGTTGTCGGTGTGTGTGTGTGTGTGTGTGTTGTCAGTGTGTGTGTGTTATCGGTGTGTGTGTGTGTGTGTTGTCGGTGTGTGTGTGTGTGTGTGTTGTCGGTGTGTGTGTGTTGTCTGTGTGTGTGTGTGTGTGTGTTGTCGGTGTGTGTGTGTTGTCGGTGTGTGTGTGTTTATGTGTTGTCGGTGTGTGTGTGTTTGTGTTGTCGGTGTGTGTGTGTGTGTGTTGTCGGTGTGTGTGTGTTGTCGGTGTGTGTGTGTGTGTTGTCGGTGTGTGTGTGTGTGTGTGTGTTGTCGGTGTGTGTGTGTGTGTTGTCGGTTTGTGTGTGTGTGTTGTCGGTGTGTGTGTGTGTGTGTGTGTGTTGTCGGTGTGTGTGTGTGTGTGTTGTCAGTGTGTGTGTGTGTGTGTGTTGTCGGTGTGTGTGTGTTTATGTGTTGTCGGTGTGTGTGTGTGTGTGTGTTGTCGGTGTGTGTGTGTGTGTGTGTTGTCGGTGTGTGTGTGTTGTCGGTGTGTGTGTGTGTGTGTTGTCGGTGTGTGTGTGTTTGTGTTGTCGGTGTGTGTGTGTTGTCGGTGTGTGTGTGTGTGTTGTCGGTTTGTGTGTGTGTGTTGTCGGTGTGTGTGTGTGTGTGTTGTCGGTGTGTGTGTGTGTGTGTTGTCAGTGTGTGTGTGTGTGTGTTGTCGGTGTGTGTGTGTTTATGTGTTGTCGGTGTGTGTGTGTGTGTGTTGTCGGTGTGTGTGTGTGTGTGTGTGTTGTCGGTGTGTGTGTGTTGTCGGTGTGTGTGTTGTCGGTGTGTGTGTGTTTGTGTTGTCGGTGTGTGTGTGTTGTCGGTGTGTGTGTGTGTGTGTTGTCGATGTGTGTGTGTGTGTGTTGTTGGTGTGTGTGTGTGTGTGTGTGTGTGTGTGTTGTCAGTGTGTGTGTGTGTGTGTGTGTTGTCGGTGTGTGTGTGTGTGTGTTGTCGGTGTGTGTGTGTGTGTGTGTGTGTGTTGTCGGTGGGTGTGTGTTATCGGTGTGTGTGTGTGTGTGTTGTCGGTGTGTGTGTGTGTGTGTGTGTGTGTTGTCGGTGTGTGTGTGTGTGTGTGTTGTCTGTGTGTGTGTGTGTGTGTGTGTTGTCGGTGTGTGTGTGTGTGTTGTGTGTGTGTGTGTTGTCGGTGTGTGTGTGTGTATGTGTGTTGTCGGTGTGTGTGTGTTGTCGGTGTGTGTGTGTGTGTGTGTGTGTTGTCGGTGTGTGTGTGTGTGTTGTCGGTGTGTGTGTGTGTGTGTTGTCAGTGTGTGTGTGTGTTATCGGTGTGTGTGTGTGTGTGTTGTCGGTGTGTGTGTGTGTGTGTGTTGTCGGTGTGTGTGTGTGTGTTGTCTGTGTGTGTGTGTGTGTGTGTTGTCGGTGTGTGTGTGTTGTCGGTGTGTGTGTGTTTATGTGTTGTCGGTGTGTGTGTGTTTGTGTTGTCGGTGTGTGTGTGTGTGTGTTGTCGGTGTGTGTGTGTGTGTGTTGTCGGTGTGTGTGTGTGTGTTGTCGGTGTGTGTGTGTGTGTGTGTGTTGTCGGTGTGTGTGTGTTGTCGGTTTGTGTGTGTGTGTTGTCGGTGTGTGTGTGTGTGTGTGTGTGTTGTCGGTGTGTGTGTGTGTGTGTTGTCAGTGTGTGTGTGTGTGTGTTGTCGGTTTGTGTGTGTTTATGTGTTGTCGGTGTGTGTGTGTGTGTGTGTTGTCGGTGTGTGTGTGTGTGTGTGTTGTCGGTGTGTGTGTGTTGTCGGTGTGTGTGTGTGTGTGTTGTCGGTGTGTGTGTGTTTGTGTTGTCGGTGTGTGTGTGTTGTCGGTGTGTGTGTGTGTGTGTTGTCGATGTGTGTGTGTGTGTTGTTGGTGTGTGTGTGTGTGTGTGTGTGTGTGTGTGTTGTCAGTGTGTGTGTGTGTGTGTGTTGTCGGTGTGTGTGTGTGTGTGTTGTGTGTGTGTGTTCTTGTCGGTGTGTGTGTGTGTGTGTTGTCGGTGTGTGTGTGTTGTCGGTGTGTGTGTGTGTGTGTGTGTGTTGTCGGTGTGTGTGTGTGTTGTCGGTGTGTGTGTGTGTGTGTGTGTGTGTGTGTGTGTTGTCGGTGGGTGTGTGTTATCGGTGTGTGTGTGTGTGTGTTGTCGGTGTGTGTGTGTGTGTGTGTGTGTGTGTTGTCGGTGTGTGTGTGTGTGTGTTGTCGGTGTGTGTGTGTTGTCGGTGTGTGTGTGTTTATGTGTTGTCGGTGTGTGTGTGTTTGTGTTGTCGGTGTGTGTGTGTGTGTGTTGTCGGAGTGTGTGTGTGTGTGTTGTCGGTGTGTGTGTGTTGTCGGTGTGTGTGTGTGTGTGTGTTGTCGGTGTGTGTGTGTGTGTTGTCGGTTTGTGTGTGTGTGTTGTCGGTGTGTGTGTGTGTGTTGTCGGTGTGTGTGTGTGTTGTCAGTGTGTGTGTGTGTGTGTTGTCGGTGTGTGTGTGTTTATGTGTTGTCGGTGTGTGTGTGTTGTGTGTGTGTGTGTTGTCGGTGTGTGTGTGTGTATGTGTGTTGTCGGTGTGTGTGTGTTGTCGGTGTGTGTGTGTGTGTGTGTGTTGTCGGTGTGTGTGTGTGTGTTGTCGGTGTGTGTGTGTGTGTGTGTTGTCGGTGTGTGTGTGTGTGTGTGTTGTCGGTGTGTGTGTGTTGTCGGTGTGTGTGTGTGTGTGTTGTCGGTGTGTGTGTGTTTGTGTTGTCGGTGTGTGTGTGTTGTCGGTGTGTGTGTGTGTGTTGTCGGTTTGTGTGTGTGTGTTGTCGGTGTGTGTGTGTGTGTGTTGTCGGTGTGTGTGTGTGTGTGTTGTCAGTGTGTGTGTGTGTGTGTTGTCGGTGTGTGTGTGTTTATGTGTTGTCGGTGTGTGTGTGTGTGTGTTGTCGGTGTGTGTGTGTGTGTGTGTGTTGTCGGTGTGTGTGTGTTGTCGGTGTGTGTGTTGTCGGTGTGTGTGTGTTTGTGTTGTCGGTGTGTGTGTGTTGTCGGTGTGTGTGTGTGTGTGTTGTCGATGTGTGTGTGTGTGTGTTGTTGGTGTGTGTGTGTGTGTGTGTGTGTGTGTGTTGTCAGTGTGTGTGTGTGTGTGTGTGTTGTCGGTGTGTGTGTGTGTGTGTTGTCGGTGTGTGTGTGTGTGTGTGTGTGTGTTGTCGGTGGGTGTGTGTTATCGGTGTGTGTGTGTGTGTGTTGTCGGTGTGTGTGTGTGTGTGTGTGTGTGTTGTCGGTGTGTGTGTGTGTGTGTGTTGTCTGTGTGTGTGTGTGTGTGTGTGTTGTCGGTGTGTGTGTGTGTGTTGTGTGTGTGTGTGTTGTCGGTGTGTGTGTGTGTATGTGTGTTGTCGGTGTGTGTGTGTTGTCGGTGTGTGTGTGTGTGTGTGTGTGTTGTCGGTGTGTGTGTGTGTGTTGTCGGTGTGTGTGTGTGTGTGTTGTCAGTGTGTGTGTGTGTTATCGGTGTGTGTGTGTGTGTGTTGTCGGTGTGTGTGTGTGTGTGTGTTGTCGGTGTGTGTGTGTGTGTTGTCTGTGTGTGTGTGTGTGTGTGTTGTCGGTGTGTGTGTGTTGTCGGTGTGTGTGTGTTTATGTGTTGTCGGTGTGTGTGTGTTTGTGTTGTCGGTGTGTGTGTGTGTGTGTTGTCGGTGTGTGTGTGTGTGTGTTGTCGGTGTGTGTGTGTGTGTTGTCGGTGTGTGTGTGTGTGTGTGTGTTGTCGGTGTGTGTGTGTTGTCGGTTTGTGTGTGTGTGTTGTCGGTGTGTGTGTGTGTGTGTGTGTGTTGTCGGTGTGTGTGTGTGTGTGTTGTCAGTGTGTGTGTGTGTGTGTTGTCGGTTTGTGTGTGTTTATGTGTTGTCGGTGTGTGTGTGTGTGTGTGTTGTCGGTGTGTGTGTGTGTGTGTGTTGTCGGTGTGTGTGTGTTGTCGGTGTGTGTGTGTGTGTGTTGTCGGTGTGTGTGTGTTTGTGTTGTCGGTGTGTGTGTGTTGTCGGTGTGTGTGTGTGTGTGTTGTCGATGTGTGTGTGTGTGTTGTTGGTGTGTGTGTGTGTGTGTGTGTGTGTGTGTGTTGTCAGTGTGTGTGTGTGTGTGTGTTGTCGGTGTGTGTGTGTGTGTGTTGTGTGTGTGTGTTCTTGTCGGTGTGTGTGTGTGTGTGTTGTCGGTGTGTGTGTGTTGTCGGTGTGTGTGTGTGTGTGTGTGTGTTGTCGGTGTGTGTGTGTGTTGTCGGTGTGTGTGTGTGTGTGTGTGTGTGTGTGTGTGTTGTCGGTGGGTGTGTGTTATCGGTGTGTGTGTGTGTGTGTTGTCGGTGTGTGTGTGTGTGTGTGTGTGTGTGTTGTCGGTGTGTGTGTGTGTGTGTTGTCGGTGTGTGTGTGTTGTCGGTGTGTGTGTGTTTATGTGTTGTCGGTGTGTGTGTGTTTGTGTTGTCGGTGTGTGTGTGTGTGTGTTGTCGGAGTGTGTGTGTGTGTGTTGTCGGTGTGTGTGTGTTGTCGGTGTGTGTGTGTGTGTGTGTTGTCGGTGTGTGTGTGTGTGTTGTCGGTTTGTGTGTGTGTGTTGTCGGTGTGTGTGTGTGTGTTGTCGGTGTGTGTGTGTGTTGTCAGTGTGTGTGTGTGTGTGTTGTCGGTGTGTGTGTGTTTATGTGTTGTCGGTGTGTGTGTGTTGTGTGTGTGTGTGTTGTCGGTGTGTGTGTGTGTATGTGTGTTGTCGGTGTGTGTGTGTTGTCGGTGTGTGTGTGTGTGTGTGTGTTGTCGGTGTGTGTGTGTGTGTTGTCGGTGTGTGTGTGTGTGTGTGTGTTGTCGTGTGTGTGTGTTATCGGTGTGTGTGTGTGTGTGTTGTCGGTGTGTGTGTGTGTGTGTGTTGTCGGTGTGTGTGTGTGTGTTGTCTGTGTGTGTGTGTGTGTGTGTTGTCGGTGTGTGTGTGTTGTCGGTGTGTGTGTGTTTATGTGTTGTCGGTGTGTGTGTGTTTGTGTTGTCGGTGTGTGTGTGTGTGTGTTGTCGGTGTGTGTGTGTGTGTGTTGTCGGTGTGTGTGTGTGTTGTCGGTGTGTGTGTGTGTGTGTGTGTTGTCGGTGTGTGTGTGTGTTGTCGGTTTGTGTGTGTGTGTTGTCGGTGTGTGTGTGTGTGTGTGTTGTCGGTGTGTGTGTGTGTGTGTTGTCAGTGTGTGTGTGTGTGTGTGTTGTCGGTGTGTGTGTGTTTATGTGTTGTCGGTGTGTGTGTGTGTGTGTGTTGTCGGTGTGTGTGTGTGTGTGTGTTGTCGGTGTGTGTGTGTTGTCGGTGTGTGTGTGTGTGTGTGTTGTCGGTGTGTGTGTGTTTGTGTTGTCGGTGTGTGTGTGTTGTCGGTGTGTGTGTGTGTGTTGTCGGTTTGTGTGTGTGTGTTGTCGGTGTGTGTGTGTGTGTGTGTGTGTTGTCGGTGTGTGTGTGTGTGTGTTGTCAGTGTGTGTGTGTGTGTGTTGTCGGTGTGTGTGTGTTTATGTGTTGTCGGTGTGTGTGTGTGTGTTGTCGGTGTGTGTGTGTGTGTGTGTGTTGTCGGTGTGTGTGTGTTGTCGGTGTGTGTGTGTGTGTGTTGTCGGTGTGTGTGTGTTTGTGTTGTCGGTGTGTGTGTGTTGTCGGTGTGTGTGTGTGTGTGTTGTCGATGTGTGTGTGTGTGTTGTTGGTGTGTGTGTGTGTGTGTGTGTGTGTGTGTGTGTTGTCAGTGTGTGTGTGTGTGTGTGTGTTGTCGGTGTGTGTGTGTGTGTGTTGTGTGTGTGTGTGTTGTCGGTGTGTGTGTGTGTGTGTTGTCGGTGTGTGTGTGTTGTCGGTGTGTGTGTGTGTGTGTTGTCGGTGTGTGTGTGTGTGTGTTGTCGGTGTGTGTGTGTGTGTGTGTTGTCGGTGGGTGTGTGTTATCGGTGTGTGTTTGTGTGTGTTGTCGGTGTGTGTGTGTGTGTGTGTGTGTGTTGTCGGTGTGTGTGTGTGTGTGTTGTCTGTGTGTGTGTGTGTGTGTGTTGTCGGTGTGTGTGTGTTGTCGGTGTGTGTGTGTTTATGTGTTGTCGGTGTGTGTGTGTTTGTGTTGTCGGTGTGTGTGTGTGTTGTCGGTGTGTGTGTGTGTGTGTGTTGTCGGTGTGTGTGTGTGTGTTGTCGGTGTGTGTGTGTGTGTGTGTTGTCGGTGTGTGTGTGTGTGTTGTCGGTTTGTGTGTGTGTGTTGTCGGTGTGTGTGTGTGTGTTGTCGGTGTGTGTGTGTGTGTGTTGTCAGTGTGTGTGTGTGTGTGTTGTCGGTGTGTGTGTGTTTATGTGTTGTCGGTGTGTGTGTGTGTTGTTGGTGTGTGTGTGTTGTCGGTGTGTCTGTGTGTGTGTTGTCGGTTTGTGTGTGTGTGTGTGTGTTGTCGGTGTGTGTGTGAGTGTTGTCGGTGTGTGTGTGTGTGTGTTGTCGGTGTGTGTGTGTTGTGTGTGTGTGTGTTGTCGGTGTGTGTGTGTGTTGTCGGTGTGTGTGTGTTGTCGGTGTGTGTGTGTGTGTGTTGCCGGTGTGTGTGTGTGTGTTGTCTGTGTGTGTGTGTGTGTGTGTGTGTGTTGTCGGTGTGTGTGTGTTGTCGGTGTGTGTGTGTTTATGTGTTGTCGGTGTGTGTGTGTGTGTTGTGTGTGTGTTGTCGGTGTGTGTGTGTGTATGTGTGTTGTCGGTGTGTGTGTGTTGTCGGTGTGTGTGTGTGTGTGTTGTCGGTGTGTGTGTGTGTGTTGTCGGTGTGTGTGTGTGTGTGTTATCGGTGTGTGTGTGTGTGTGTTGTCGGTGTGTGTGTGTGTGTGTGTTGTCGGTGTGTGTGTTTGTGTTGTCTGTGTGTGTGTGTGTGTTTTGTCGGTGTGTGTGTGTTGTCGGTGTGTGTGTGTTTATGTGTTGTCGGTGTGTGTGTGTGTTTGTGTTGTCGGTGTGTGTGTGTGTGTGTTGTCGGTGTGTGTGTGTGTGTGTTGTCGGTGTGTGTGTGTGTGTTGAAGGTGTGTGTGTGTGTGTGTGTGTTGTCGGTGTGTGTGTGTGTGTTGTCGGTTTGTGTGTGTGTGTTGTCGGTGTGTGTGTGTGTGTGTGTTGTCGGTGTGTGTGTGTGTGTGTTGTCAGTGTTTGTGTGTGTGTGTTGTCGGTGTGTGTGTGTTTATGTGTTGTCGGTGTGTGTGTGTGTGTGTGTGTTGTCGGTGTGTGTGTGTGTTTGTGTTGTCGGTGTGTGTGTGTTGTCGGTGTGTGTGTGTGTGTGTGTTGTCGGTGTGTGTGTGTTTGTGTTGTCGGTGTGTGTGTGTTGTCGGTGTGTGTGTGTGTGTGTGTTGTCGATGTGTGTGTGTGTGTTGTTGGTGTGTGTGTGTGTGTGTGTGTGTGTGTGTGTTGTCAGTGTGTGTGTGTGTGTGTGTTGTCGGTGTGTGTGTGTGTGTGTTGTGTGTGTGTGTGTGTTGTCGGTGTGTGTGTGTGTGTGTTGTCGGTGTGTGTGTTGTCGGTGTGTGTGTGTGTGTGTGTGTGTTGTCGGTGTGTGTGTGTTGTCGGTGTGTGTGTGTGTGTGTGTGTGTGTTGTCGGTGGGTGTGTGTTATCGGTGTGTGTGTGTGTGTGTTGTCGGTGTGTGTGTGTGTGTGTGTGTGTGTTGTCGGTGTGTGTGTGTGTGTTGTCTGTGTGTGTGTGTGTGTGTGTTGTCGGTGTGTGTGTGTTGTCGGTGTGTGTGTGTTTATGTGTTGTCGGTGTGTGTGTGTTTGTGTTGTCGGTTTGTGTGTGTGTGTGTTGTCGGTGTGTGTGTGTGTTGTCGGTGTGTGTGTGTGTGTTGTCGGTGTGTGTGTGTGTGTGTGTGTGTGTTGTCGGTGTGTGTGTGTGTGTTGTCGGTTTGTGTGTGTGTGTTGTCGGTGTGTGTGTGTGTGTGTGTGTGTTGTCGGTGTGTGTGTGTGTGTGTTGTCAGTGTGTGTGTGTGTGTGTTGTCGGTGTGTGTGTGTTTATGTGTTGTCGGTGTGTGTGTGTGTGTGTGTTGTCGGTGTGTGTGTGTGTGTGTGTTGTCGGTGTGTGTGTGTTGTCGGTGTGTGTGTGTGTGTGTTGTCGGTGTGTGTGTGTTGTCGGTGTGTGTGTGTGTGTTGTCGGTGTGTGTGTGTGTGTTGTCGGTTTGTGTGTGTGTGTTGTCGGTGTGTGTGTGTGTGTTGTCGGTGTGTGTGTGTGTGTGTTGTCAGTGTGTGTGTGTGTGTGTTGTCGGTGTGTGTGTGTTTATGTGTTGTCGGTGTGTGTGTGTGTTGTGTGTGTGTGTGTTGTCGGTGTGTGTGTGTGTATGTGTGTTGTCGGTGTGTGTGTGTTGTCGGTGTGTGTGTGTGTGTGTGTGTTGTCGGTGTGTGTGTGTGTGTTGTCGGTGTGTGTGTGTGTGTGTGTGTTGTCAGTGTGTGTGTGTTATCGGTGTGTGTGTGTGTTGTCGGTGTGTGTGTGTGTGTGTGTTGTCGGTGTGTGTGTGTGTGTTGTCGGTGTGTGTGTGTTGTCGGTGTGTGTGTGTTTATGTGTTGTCGGTGTGTGTGTGTTTGTGTTGTCGGTGTGTGTGTGTTTGTGTGTTGTCGGTGTGTGTGTGTGTGTGTTGTCAGTGTGTGTGTGTGTGTGTGTTGTCGGTGTGTGTGTGTTTATGTGTTGTCGGTGTGTGTGTGTGTGTGTTGTCGGTGTGTGTGTGTGTGTGTGTTGTCGGTGTGTGTTTGTGTTGTCGGTGTGTGTGTTGTCGGTGTGTGTGTGTGTGTTGTCGGTTTGTGTGTGTGTGTTGTCGGGGTGTGTGTGTGTGTGTGTGTGTTGTCGGTGTGTGTGTGTTGTCAGTGTGTGTGTGTGTGTGTGTTGTCGGTGTGTGTGTGTTTATGTGTTGTCGGTGTGTGTGTGTGTGTGTGTTGTCGGTGTGTGTGTGTGTGTGTGTGTTGTCGGTGTGTGTGTGTTGTCGGTGTGTGTGTGTGTGTGTTGTCGGTGTGTGTGTGTTTGTGTTGTCGGTGTGTGTGTGTTGTCGGTGTGTGTGTGTGTGTGTTGTCGATGTGTGTGTGTGTGTTGTTGGTGTGTGTGTGTGTGTGTGTGTGTGTGTGTTGTCAGTGTGTGTGTCTGTGTGTGTTGTCGGTGTGTGTGTGTGTGTGTTGTGTGTGTGTTTGTTGTCGGTGTGTGTGTGTGTGTGTTGTCGGTGTGTGTGTGTTGTCGGTGTGTGTGTGTGTGTTGTCGGTGTGTGTGTGTGTGTTGTCGGTGTGTGTGTGTGTGTGTGTGTGTGTGTTGTCGGTGGGTGTGTGTTATCGGTGTGTGTGTGTGTGTGTTGTCGGTGTGTGTGTGTGTGTGTGTGTTGTCGGTGTGTGTGTGTGTGTTGTCCGAGTGTGTGTGTGTGTGTGTTGTCGGTGTGTGTGTGTTGTCGGTGTGTGTGTGTTTATGTGTTGTCGGTGTGTGTGTGTTTGTGTTGTCAGTTTGTGTGTGTGTGTGTTGTCGGTGTGTGTGTGTGTTGTCGGTGTGTGTGTGTGTGTTGTCGGTGTGTGTGTGTGTGTGTGTGTGTGTTGTCGGTGTGTGTGTGTGTGTTGTCGGTTTGTGTGTGTGTGTTGTCGGTGTGTGTGTGTGTGTGTGTGTGTGTTGTCGGTGTGTGTGTGTGTGTGTTGTCAGTGTGTGTGTGTGTGTGTTGTCGGTGTGTGTGTGTTTATGTGTTGTCGGTGTGTGTGTGTGTGTGTGTTGTCGGTGTGTGTGTGTGTGTGTGTTGTCGGTGTGTGTGTGTTGTCGGTGTGTGTGTGTGTGTGTTGTCGGTGTGTGTGTGTTTGTGTTGTCGGTGTGTGTGTGTTGTCGATGTGTGTGTGTGTGTTGTCGGTTTGTGTGTGTGTGTTGTCGGTGTGTGTGTGTGTGTGTGTGTGTTGTCGGTGTGTGTGTGTGTTGTCAGTGTGTGTGTGTGTGTGTTGTCGGTGTGTGTGTGTTTATGTGTTGTCGGTGTGTGTGTGTGTGTGTGTGTTGTCGGTGTGTGTGTGTGTGTGTGTTGTCGGTGTGTGTGTGTTGTCGGTGTGTGTGTGTGTGTGTTGTCGGTGTGTGTGTGTTTGTGTTGTCGGTGTGTTTGTGTTGTCGGTGTGTGTGTGTGTGTGTTGTCGATGTGTGTGTGTGTGTTGTTGGTGTGTGTGTGTGTGTGTGTGTGTGTGTGTTGTCAGTGTGTGTGTGTGTGTGTGTGTGTTGTCGGTGTGTGTGTGTGTGTGTTGTGTGTGTGTGTGTTGTCGGTGTGTGTGTGTGTGTGTTGTCGGTGTGTGTGTGTTGTCGGTGTGTGTGTGTGTGTGTGTGTGTTGTCGGTGTGTGTGTGTGTTGTCGGTGTGTGTGTGTGTGTGTGTGTGTGTGTTGTCGGTGGGTGTGTGTTATCGGTGTGTGTGTGTGTGTGTTGTCGGTGTGTGTGTGTGTGTGTGTGTGTGTTGTCGGTGTGTGTGTGTGTTGTCTGTGTGTGTGTGTGTGTGTGTTGTCGGTGTGTGTGTGTTGTCGGTGTGTGTGTGTTTATGTGTTGTCGGTGTGTGTGTGTTTGTGTTGTCGGTGTGTGTGTGTGTGTGTTGTCGGTGTGTGTGTGTGTGTGTTGTCGGTGTGTGTGTGTGTGTTGTCGGTGTGTGTGTGTGTGTGTGTTGTCGGTGTGTGTGTGTGTGTTGTCGGTTTGTGTGTGTGTGTTGTCGGTGTGTGTGTGTGTGTTGTCGGTGTGTGTGTGTGTTGTTAGTGTGTGTGTGTGTGTGTTGTCGGTGTGTGTGTGTTTATGTGTTGTCGGTGTGTGTGTGTGTTGTTGGTGTGTGTGTGTTGTCGGTGTGTCTGTGTGTGTGTTGTCGGTTTGTGTGTGTGTGTGTGTGTTGTCGGTGTGTGTGTGAGTGTTGTCGGTGTGTGTGTGTGTGTGTTGTCGGTGTGTGTGTGTTGTGTGTGTGTGTGTTGTCGGTGTGTATGTGTGTTGTCGGTGTGTGTGTGTGTGTGTGTGTGTGTTGTCGGTGTGTGTGTGTTGTCGGTGTGTGTGTGTGTGTGTTGCCGGTGTGTGTGTGTGTGTTGTCTGTGTGTGTGTGTGTGTGTGTGTTGTCGGTGTGTGTGTGTTGTCGGTGTGTGTGTGTTTATGTGTTGTCGGTGTGTGTGTGTGTGTTGTGTGTGTGTGTGTTGTCGGTGTGTGTGTGTGTGATGTGTGTTGTCGGTGTGTGTGTGTTGTCGGTGTGTGTGTGTGTGTGTGTTGTCGGTGTGTGTGTGTGTGTTGTCGGTGTGTGTGTGTGTGTGTGTGTTGTCAGTGTGTGTGTGTGTTATCGGTGTGTGTGTGTGTGTGTTGTCGGTGTGTGTGTGTGTTGTCGGTGTGTGTGTGTGTGTTGTCTGTGTGTGTGTGTGTGTGTGTTGTCGGTGTGTGTGTGTTGTCGGTGTGTGTGTGTTTATGTGTTGTCGGTGTGTGTGTGTTTGTGTTGTCGGTGTGTGTGTGTGTGTGTTGTCGGTGTGTGTGTGTGTGTGTTGTCGGTGTGTGTGTGTGTGTTGTCGGTGTGTGTGTGTGTGTGTGTGTTGTGTGTGTGTGTGTTTGTGTGTGTTGTCGGTTTGTGTGTGTGTGTTGTCGGTGTGTGTGTGTGTGTGTGTGTTGTCGGTGTGTGTGTGTGTGTGTTGTCAGTGTGTGTGTGTGTGTGTTGTCGGTGTGTGTGTGTTTATGTGTTGTCGGTGTGTGTGTGTGTGTGTGTGTTGTCGGTGTGTGTGTGTGTGTGTGTTGTCGGTGTGTGTGTGTTGTCGGTGTGTGTGTGTGTGTGTGTTGTCGGTGTGTGTGTGTTTGTGTTGTCGGTGTGTGTGTGTTGTCGGTGTGTGTGTGTGTTGTCGATGTGTGTGTGTGTGTTGTTGGTGTGTGTGTGTGTGTGTGTGTGTGTGTGTTGTCAGTGTGTGTGTGTGTGTGTGTTGTCGGTGTGTGTGTGTGTGTGTTGTGTGTGTGTGTGTTGTCGGTGTGTGTGTGTGTGTGTTGTCGGTGTGTGTGTGTTGTCGGTGTGTGTGTGTGTGTGTGTGTGTTGTCGGTGTGTGTGTGTGTGTGTTGTCGGTGTGTGTGTGTGTGTGTGTGTGTGTGTGTGTTGTCGGTGGGTGTGTGTTATCGGTGTGTGTGTGTGTGTGTTGTCGGTGTGTGTGTGTGTGTGTGTGTGTGTGTGTTGTCGGTGTGTGTGTGTGTGTGTGTTGTCTGTGTGTGTGTGTGTGTGTTTTGTCGGTGTGTGTGTGTTGTCGGTGTGTGTGTGTTTATGTGTTGTCGGTGTGTGTGTGTTTGTGTTG
This sequence comes from Salmo salar, assembly GCF_965601325.2. NCBI lineage: Eukaryota > Metazoa > Chordata > Actinopteri > Salmoniformes > Salmonidae > Salmo > Salmo salar. The sequence continues at coordinate 117,938 of NW_027675555.1, read as the reverse complement.
TCGGTGTGTGTGTGTGTGTGTTGTCGGAGTGTGTGTGTGTGTGTTGTCGGTGTGTGTGTGTTGTCGGTGTGTGTGTGTGTGTGTGTTGTCGGTGTGTGTGTGTTTGTTGTCGGTTTGTGTGTGTGTGTTGTCGGTGTGTGTGTGTGTGTTGTCGGTGTGTGTGTGTGTTGTCAGTGTGTGTGTGTGTGTGTTGTCGGTGTGTGTGTGTTTATGTGTTGTCGGTGTGTGTGTGTGTGTTGTGTGTGTGTGTGTTGTCGGTGTGTGTGTGTGTATGTGTGTTGTCGGTGTGTGTGTGTTGTCGGTGTGTGTGTGTGTGTGTGTGTGTTGTCGGTGTGTGTGTGTGTGTTGTCGGTGTGTGTGTGTGTGTGTGTGTTGTCAGTGTGTGTGTGTTATCGGTGTGTGTGTGTGTGTGTTGTCGGTGTGTGTGTGTGTGTGTGTTGTCGGTGTGTGTGTGTTGTCTGTGTGTGTGTGTGTGTGTGTTGTCGGTGTGTGTGTGTTGTCGGTGTGTGTGTGTTTATGTGTTGTCGGTGTGTGTGTGTTTGTGTTGTCGGTGTGTGTGTGTGTGTGTTGTCGGTGTGTGTGTGTTGTCGGTGTGTGTGTGTGTGTTGTCGGTGTGTGTGTGTGTGTGTGTGTTGTCGGTGTGTGTGTGTGTGTTGTCGGTTTGTGTGTGTGTGTTGTCGGTGTGTGTGTGTGTGTGTGTGTGTTGTCGGTGTGTGTGTGTGTGTGTTGTCAGTGTGTGTGTGTGTGTGTGTTGTCGGTGTGTGTGTGTTTATGTGTTGTCGGTGTGTGTGTGTGTGTGTGTTGTCGGTGTGTGTGTGTGTGTGTGTTGTCGGTGTGTGTGTGTTGTCGGTGTGTGTGTGTGTGTGTTGTCGGTGTGTGTGTGTTTGTGTTGTCGGTGTGTGTGTGTTGTCGGTGTGTGTGTGTGTGTTGTCGGTTTGTGTGTGTGTGTTGTCGGTGTGTGTGTGTGTGTGTTGTCGGTGTGTGTGTGTGTGTGTTGTCAGTGTGTGTGTGTGTGTGTTGTCGGTGTGTGTGTGTTTATGTGTTGTCGGTGTGTGTGTGTGTGTGTTGTCGGTGTGTGTGTGTGTGTGTGTGTTGTCGGTGTGTGTGTGTTGTCGGTGTGTGTGTTGTCGGTGTGTGTGTGTTTGTGTTGTCGGTGTGTGTGTGTTGTCGGTGTGTGTGTGTGTGTGTTGTCGATGTGTGTGTGTGTGTGTTGTTGGTGTGTGTGTGTGTGTGTGTGTGTGTGTGTTGTCAGTGTGTGTGTGTGTGTGTGTGTTGTCGGTGTGTGTGTGTGTGTGTTGTCGGTGTGTGTGTGTGTGTGTGTGTGTGTTGTCGGTGGGTGTGTGTTATCGGTGTGTGTGTGTGTGTGTTGTCGGTGTGTGTGTGTGTGTGTGTGTGTGTTGTCGGTGTGTGTGTGTGTGTGTGTTGTCTGTGTGTGTGTGTGTGTGTGTGTTGTCGGTGTGTGTGTGTGTGTTGTGTGTGTGTGTGTTGTCGGTGTGTGTGTGTGTATGTGTGTTGTCGGTGTGTGTGTGTTGTCGGTGTGTGTGTGTGTGTGTGTGTGTTGTCGGTGTGTGTGTGTGTGTTGTCGGTGTGTGTGTGTGTGTGTTGTCAGTGTGTGTGTGTGTTATCGGTGTGTGTGTGTGTGTGTTGTCGGTGTGTGTGTGTGTGTGTGTTGTCGGTGTGTGTGTGTGTGTTGTCTGTGTGTGTGTGTGTGTGTGTTGTCGGTGTGTGTGTGTTGTCGGTGTGTGTGTGTTTATGTGTTGTCGGTGTGTGTGTGTTTGTGTTGTCGGTGTGTGTGTGTGTGTGTTGTCGGTGTGTGTGTGTGTGTGTTGTCGGTGTGTGTGTGTGTGTTGTCGGTGTGTGTGTGTGTGTGTGTGTTGTCGGTGTGTGTGTGTTGTCGGTTTGTGTGTGTGTGTTGTCGGTGTGTGTGTGTGTGTGTGTGTGTTGTCGGTGTGTGTGTGTGTGTGTTGTCAGTGTGTGTGTGTGTGTGTTGTCGGTTTGTGTGTGTTTATGTGTTGTCGGTGTGTGTGTGTGTGTGTGTTGTCGGTGTGTGTGTGTGTGTGTGTTGTCGGTGTGTGTGTGTTGTCGGTGTGTGTGTGTGTGTGTTGTCGGTGTGTGTGTGTTTGTGTTGTCGGTGTGTGTGTGTTGTCGGTGTGTGTGTGTGTGTGTTGTCGATGTGTGTGTGTGTGTTGTTGGTGTGTGTGTGTGTGTGTGTGTGTGTGTGTGTTGTCAGTGTGTGTGTGTGTGTGTGTTGTCGGTGTGTGTGTGTGTGTGTTGTGTGTGTGTGTTCTTGTCGGTGTGTGTGTGTGTGTGTTGTCGGTGTGTGTGTGTTGTCGGTGTGTGTGTGTGTGTGTGTGTGTTGTCGGTGTGTGTGTGTGTTGTCGGTGTGTGTGTGTGTGTGTGTGTGTGTGTGTGTGTGTTGTCGGTGGGTGTGTGTTATCGGTGTGTGTGTGTGTGTGTTGTCGGTGTGTGTGTGTGTGTGTGTGTGTGTGTTGTCGGTGTGTGTGTGTGTGTGTTGTCGGTGTGTGTGTGTTGTCGGTGTGTGTGTGTTTATGTGTTGTCGGTGTGTGTGTGTTTGTGTTGTCGGTGTGTGTGTGTGTGTGTTGTCGGAGTGTGTGTGTGTGTGTTGTCGGTGTGTGTGTGTTGTCGGTGTGTGTGTGTGTGTGTGTTGTCGGTGTGTGTGTGTGTGTTGTCGGTTTGTGTGTGTGTGTTGTCGGTGTGTGTGTGTGTGTTGTCGGTGTGTGTGTGTGTTGTCAGTGTGTGTGTGTGTGTGTTGTCGGTGTGTGTGTGTTTATGTGTTGTCGGTGTGTGTGTGTTGTGTGTGTGTGTGTTGTCGGTGTGTGTGTGTGTATGTGTGTTGTCGGTGTGTGTGTGTTGTCGGTGTGTGTGTGTGTGTGTGTGTTGTCGGTGTGTGTGTGTGTGTTGTCGGTGTGTGTGTGTGTGTGTGTGTTGTCAGTGTGTGTGTGTTATCGGTGTGTGTGTGTGTGTGTTGTCGGTGTGTGTGTGTGTGTGTGTTGTCGGTGTGTGTGTGTGTGTTGTCTGTGTGTGTGTGTGTGTGTGTTGTCGGTGTGTGTGTGTTGTCGGTGTGTGTGTGTTTATGTGTTGTCGGTGTGTGTGTGTTTGTGTTGTCGGTGTGTGTGTGTGTGTGTTGTCGGTGTGTGTGTGTGTGTGTTGTCGGTGTGTGTGTGTGTTGTCGGTGTGTGTGTGTGTGTGTGTGTTGTCGGTGTGTGTGTGTGTTGTCGGTTTGTGTGTGTGTGTTGTCGGTGTGTGTGTGTGTGTGTGTTGTCGGTGTGTGTGTGTGTGTGTTGTCAGTGTGTGTGTGTGTGTGTGTTGTCGGTGTGTGTGTGTTTATGTGTTGTCGGTGTGTGTGTGTGTGTGTGTTGTCGGTGTGTGTGTGTGTGTGTGTTGTCGGTGTGTGTGTGTTGTCGGTGTGTGTGTGTGTGTGTGTTGTCGGTGTGTGTGTGTTTGTGTTGTCGGTGTGTGTGTGTTGTCGGTGTGTGTGTGTGTGTTGTCGGTTTGTGTGTGTGTGTTGTCGGTGTGTGTGTGTGTGTGTGTGTGTTGTCGGTGTGTGTGTGTGTGTGTTGTCAGTGTGTGTGTGTGTGTGTTGTCGGTGTGTGTGTGTTTATGTGTTGTCGGTGTGTGTGTGTGTGTTGTCGGTGTGTGTGTGTGTGTGTGTGTTGTCGGTGTGTGTGTGTTGTCGGTGTGTGTGTGTGTGTGTTGTCGGTGTGTGTGTGTTTGTGTTGTCGGTGTGTGTGTGTTGTCGGTGTGTGTGTGTGTGTGTTGTCGATGTGTGTGTGTGTGTTGTTGGTGTGTGTGTGTGTGTGTGTGTGTGTGTTGTCAGTGTGTGTGTGTGTGTGTGTGTTGTCGGTGTGTGTGTGTGTGTGTTGTGTGTGTGTGTGTTGTCGGTGTGTGTGTGTGTGTGTTGTCGGTGTGTGTGTGTTGTCGGTGTGTGTGTGTGTGTGTTGTCGGTGTGTGTGTGTGTGTGTTGTCGGTGTGTGTGTGTGTGTGTGTGTCGGTGGGTGTGTGTTATCGGTGTGTGTTTGTGTGTGTTGTCGGTGTGTGTGTGTGTGTGTGTGTGTGTTGTCGGTGTGTGTGTGTGTGTGTTGTCTGTGTGTGTGTGTGTGTGTGTTGTCGGTGTGTGTGTGTTGTCGGTGTGTGTGTGTTTATGTGTTGTCGGTGTGTGTGTGTTTGTGTTGTCGGTGTGTGTGTGTGTTGTCGGTGTGTGTGTGTGTGTGTGTTGTCGGTGTGTGTGTGTGTGTTGTCGGTGTGTGTGTGTGTGTGTGTTGTCGGTGTGTGTGTGTGTGTTGTCGGTTTGTGTGTGTGTGTTGTCGGTGTGTGTGTGTGTGTTGTCGGTGTGTGTGTGTGTGTGTTGTCAGTGTGTGTGTGTGTGTGTTGTCGGTGTGTGTGTGTTTATGTGTTGTCGGTGTGTGTGTGTGTTGTTGGTGTGTGTGTGTTGTCGGTGTGTCTGTGTGTGTGTTGTCGGTTTGTGTGTGTGTGTGTGTGTTGTCGGTGTGTGTGTGAGTGTTGTCGGTGTGTGTGTGTGTGTGTTGTCGGTGTGTGTGTGTTGTGTGTGTGTGTGTTGTCGGTGTGTGTGTGTGTTGTCGGTGTGTGTGTGTTGTCGGTGTGTGTGTGTGTGTGTTGCCGGTGTGTGTGTGTGTGTTGTCTGTGTGTGTGTGTGTGTGTGTGTGTGTTGTCGGTGTGTGTGTGTTGTCGGTGTGTGTGTGTTTATGTGTTGTCGGTGTGTGTGTGTGTGTTGTGTGTGTGTTGTCGGTGTGTGTGTGTGTATGTGTGTTGTCGGTGTGTGTGTGTTGTCGGTGTGTGTGTGTGTGTGTTGTCGGTGTGTGTGTGTGTGTTGTCGGTGTGTGTGTGTGTGTGTTATCGGTGTGTGTGTGTGTGTGTTGTCGGTGTGTGTGTGTGTGTGTGTTGTCGGTGTGTGTGTTTGTGTTGTCTGTGTGTGTGTGTGTGTTTTGTCGGTGTGTGTGTGTTGTCGGTGTGTGTGTGTTTATGTGTTGTCGGTGTGTGTGTGTGTTTGTGTTGTCGGTGTGTGTGTGTGTGTGTTGTCGGTGTGTGTGTGTGTGTGTTGTCGGTGTGTGTGTGTGTGTTGAAGGTGTGTGTGTGTGTGTGTGTGTTGTCGGTGTGTGTGTGTGTGTTGTCGGTTTGTGTGTGTGTGTTGTCGGTGTGTGTGTGTGTGTGTGTTGTCGGTGTGTGTGTGTGTGTGTTGTCAGTGTTTGTGTGTGTGTGTTGTCGGTGTGTGTGTGTTTATGTGTTGTCGGTGTGTGTGTGTGTGTGTGTGTTGTCGGTGTGTGTGTGTGTTTGTGTTGTCGGTGTGTGTGTGTTGTCGGTGTGTGTGTGTGTGTGTGTTGTCGGTGTGTGTGTGTTTGTGTTGTCGGTGTGTGTGTGTTGTCGGTGTGTGTGTGTGTGTGTGTTGTCGATGTGTGTGTGTGTGTTGTTGGTGTGTGTGTGTGTGTGTGTGTGTGTGTGTGTTGTCAGTGTGTGTGTGTGTGTGTGTTGTCGGTGTGTGTGTGTGTGTGTTGTGTGTGTGTGTGTGTTGTCGGTGTGTGTGTGTGTGTGTTGTCGGTGTGTGTGTTGTCGGTGTGTGTGTGTGTGTGTGTGTGTTGTCGGTGTGTGTGTGTTGTCGGTGTGTGTGTGTGTGTGTGTGTGTGTTGTCGGTGGGTGTGTGTTATCGGTGTGTGTGTGTGTGTGTTGTCGGTGTGTGTGTGTGTGTGTGTGTGTGTTGTCGGTGTGTGTGTGTGTGTGTTGTCTGTGTGTGTGTGTGTGTTGTCGGTGTGTGTGTGTTGTCGGTGTGTGTGTGTTTATGTGTTGTCGGTGTGTGTGTGTTTGTGTTGTCGGTGTGTGTGTGTGTGTGTTGTCGGTGTGTGTGTGTGTGTGTTGTCGGTGTGTGTGTGTTGTCGTTGTGTGTGTGTGTGTGTGTTGTCGGTGTGTGTGTGTTGTCGGTTTGTGTGTGTGTGTTGTCGGTGTGTGTGTGTGTGTTGTCGGTGTGTGTGTGTGTGTGTTGTCAGTGTGTGTGTGTGTGTGTTGTCGGTGTGTGTGTGTGTGTGTTGTCGGTGTGTGTGTGTGTGTTGTCGGTGTGTGTGTGTTGTGTGTGTGTGTGTTGTCGGTGTGTGTGTGTGTGTTGTCGGTGTGTGTGTGTTGTCAGTGTGTGTGTGTGTGTGTGTGTGTGTTGTCGGTGTGTGTGTGTGTGTGTGTGTGTTGTCGGTGTGTGTGTGTGTGTTGTCGGTGTGTGTGTGTGTGTGTTGTTGGTGTGTGTGTGTGTGTGTTTGTGTGTGTTGTCGGTGTGTGTGTGTGTGTGTTGTCGGTGTGTGTGTGTGTGTGTTGTGTGTGCGTGTGTGTGTGTGTTGTCGGTGTGTGTGTGTGTGTTGTGTGTGTGTGTGTTGTCGGTGTGTGTGTGTGTGTGTTGTCGGGTGTTTGTGTGTGTGTGTGTTGTCGGTGTGTGTGTGTGTTGTCGGTGTGTGTGTGTGTGTTGTCGGTGTGTGTGAGTGTGTTGTCGGTGTGTGTGTGTGTGTGTTGTCGGTGTGTTTGTGTGTGTGTGTTGTCGGTGTGTGTGAGTGTGTGTTGTCGGTGTGTGTGTGTGTGTTGTGTGTGTGTGTGTGTTGTCGGTGTGTGTGTGTGTGTGTTGTCGGTGTGTGTGTGTGTGTGTGTTGTCGGTGTGTGTGTGTGTGTGTGTATGTTGTCGGTGTGTGTGTGTGTGGTGTGTGTGTGTGTGTGTGTGTGTGTTGTCGGTGTGTGTGTGTGTGTGTGTGTGTTGTCAGTGTGTGTGTGTGTGTGTTTGTGTTGTCGGTGTGTGTGTGTGTGTGTGTGTGTGTTGTCGGTCTGTGTGTGTGTGTTGTCGGTGTGTGTGTGTGTGTGTTGTTGGTGTGTGTGTGTGTGTGTTTGTGTGTGTTGTCGGTGTGTGTGTGTGTGTGTTGTCGGTGTGTGTGTGTGTGTGTTGTGTGTGCGTGTGTGTGTGTGTTGTCGGTGTGTGTGTGTGTGTTGTGTGTGTGTGTGTTGTCGGTGTGTGTGTGTGTGTGTTGTCGGGTGTGTGTGTGTGTGTGTGTTGTCGGTGTGTGTGTGTTGTCGGTGTGTGTGTGTGTGTTGTCGGTGTGTGTGTGTGTGTGTGTGTGTTGTCGGTGTGTGTGTGTGTGTTGTCGGTGTGTGTGTGTGTGTGTTGTTGGTGTGTGTGTGTGTGTGTTTGTGTGTGTTGTCGGTGTGTGTGTGTGTGTGTTGTCGGTGTGTGTGTGTGTGTGTTGTGTGTGCGTGTGTGTGTGTGTTGTCGGTGTGTGTGTGTGTGTTGTGTGTGTGTGTGTTGTCGGTGTGTGTGTGTGTGTGTTGTCGGGTGTTTGTGTGTGTGTGTGTTGTCGGTGTGTGTGTGTGTTGTCGGTGTGTGTGTGTGTGTTGTCGGTGTGTGTGAGTGTGTTGTCGGTGTGTGTGTGTGTGTGTGTTGTCGGTGTGTTTGTGTGTGTGTGTTGTCGGTGTGTGTGAGTGTGTGTTGTCGGTGTGTGTGTGTGTGTTGTGTGTGTGTGTGTGTTGTCGGTGTGTGTGTGTGTGTGTTGTCGGTGTGTGTGTGTGTGTGTGTTGTCGGTGTGTGTGTGTGTGTGTGTATGTTGTCGGTGTGTGTGTGTGTGGTGTGTGTGTGTGTGTGTGTGTGTGTTGTCGGTGTGTGTGTGTGTGTGTGTGTGTTGTCAGTGTGTGTGTGTGTGTGTGTTTGTGTTGTCGGTGTGTGTGTGTGTGTGTGTGTGTGTGTTGTCGGTCTGTGTGTGTGTGTTGTCGGTGTGTGTGTGTGTGTGTTGTTGGTGTGTGTGTGTCTGTGTTTGTGTGTGTTGTCGGTGTGTGTGTGTGTGTGTTGTCGGTGTGTGTGTGTGTGTGTTGTGTGTGCGTGTGTGTGTGTGTTGTCGGTGTGTGTGTGTGTGTTGTGTGTGTGTGTGTTGTCGGTGTGTGTGTGTG
>NW_027675555.1:77500-102500 GCF_965601325.2 Salmo salar | reverse complement strand
GTGGTGTGTGTGTGTGTGTGTGTGTGTTGTCGGTGTGTGTGTGTGTGTGTGTGTGTTGTCAGTGTGTGTGTGTGTGTGTTTGTGTTGTCGGTGTGTGTGTGTGTGTGTGTGTGTGTGTTGTCGGTCTGTGTGTGTGTGTTGTCGGTGTGTGTGTGTGTGTGTTGTTGGTGTGTGTGTGTCTGTGTTTGTGTGTGTTGTCGGTGTGTGTGTGTGTGTGTTGTCGGTGTGTGTGTGTGTGTGTTGTGTGTGCGTGTGTGTGTGTGTTGTCGGTGTGTGTGTGTGTGTTGTGTGTGTGTGTGTTGTCGGTGTGTGTGTGTGTGTGTTGTCGGGTGTGTGTGTGTGTGTGTGTTGTCGGTGTGTGTGTGTTGTCGGTGTGTGTGTGTGTGTTGTCGGTGTGTGTGAGTGTGTTGTCGGTGTGTGTGTCTGTGTGTGTTGTCGGTGTGTTTGTGTGTGTGTGTTGTCGGTGTGTGTGAGTGTGTGTTGTCGGTGTGTGTGTGTGTGTTGTGTGTGTGTGTGTGTTGTCGGTGTGTGTGTGTGTGTGTTGTCGGTGTGTGTGTGTGTGTGTGTTGTCGGTGTGTGTGTGTGTGTTGTCGGTGTGTGTGTGTGTGTGTTGTCGGTGTGTGTGTGTGTGTTGCCGGTTTGTGTGTGTGTGTTGTCGGTGTGTGTGTGTGTGTGTGTTGTCGGTGTGTGTGTGTGTGTGTTGTCAGTGTGTGTGTGTGTGTGTTGTCGGTGTGTGTGTGTTTATGTGTTGTCGGTGTGTGTGTGTGTGTGTTGTCGGTGTGTGTGTGTGTGTGTGAGTTGTCGGTGTGTGTGTGTGTTGTCGGTGTGTGTGTGTTGTCGGTGTGTCTGTGTGTGTGTTGTCGGTTTGTGTGTGTGTGTGTTGTCGGTGTGTGTGTGTGTGTGTTGTCGGTGTGTGTGTGTGTGTTGTCGGTGTGTGTGTGTTGTGTGTGTGTGTGTTGTCGGTGTGTGTGTGTGTGTTGTCGGTGTGTGTGTGTTGTCAGTGTGTGTGTGTGTGTGTGTGTGTGTGTTGTCGGTGTGTGTGTGTGTGTGTGTGTGTTGTCGGTGTGTGTGTGTGTGTTGTCGGTGTGTGTGTGTGTGTGTTGTTGGTGTGTGTGTGTGTGTGTTTGTGTGTGTTGTCGGTGTGTGTGTGTGTGTGTTGTCGGTGTGTGTGTGTGTGTGTTGTGTGTGCGTGTGTGTGTGTGTTGTCGGTGTGTGTGTGTGTGTTGTGTGTGTGTGTGTTGTCGGTGTGTGTGTGTGTGTGTTGTCGGGTGTTTGTGTGTGTGTGTGTTGTCGGTGTGTGTGTGTGTGTTGTGTGTGTGTTGTCGGTGTGTGTGTGTGTATGTGTGTTGTCGGTGTGTGTGTGTTGTCGGTGTGTGTGTGTGTGTGTTGTCGGTGTGTGTGTGTGTGTTGTCGGTGTGTGTGTGTGTGTGTTATCGGTGTGTGTGTGTGTGTGTTGTCGGTGTGTGTGTGTGTGTGTGTTGTCGGTGTGTGTGTTTGTGTGTTGTCGGTGTGTGTGTGAGTGTTGTCGGTGTGTGTGTGTGTGTTGTCGGTGTGTGTGTGTTGTGTGTGTGTGTGTTGTCGGTGTGTATGTGTGTTGTCGGTGTGTGTGTGTGTGTGTGTGTGTGTTGTCGGTGTGTGTGTGTTGTCGGTGTGTGTGTGTGTGTGTTGCCGGTTTGTGTGTGTGTTGTCTGTGTGTGTGTGTGTGTGTGTTGTCGGTGTGTGTGTGTTGTCGGTGTGTGTGTGTTTATGTGTTGTCGGTGTGTGTGTGTGTGTTGTGTGTGTGTGTGTTGTCGGTGTGTGTGTGTGTATGTGTGTTGTCGGTGTGTGTGTGTTGTCGGTGTGTGTGTGTGTGTGTGTTGTCGGTGTGTGTGTTTGTTGTCGGTGTGTGTGTGTGTGTGTGTGTTGTCAGTGTGTGTGTGTGTTATCGGTGTGTGTGTGTTTGTGTGTTGTCGGTGTGTGTGTGTGTGTTGTCGGTGTGTGTGTGTGTGTTGTCTGTGTGTGTGTGTGTGTGTGTTGTCGGTGTGTGTGTGTTGTCGGTGTGTGTGTGTTTATGTGTTGTCGGTGTGTGTGTGTTTGTGTTGTCGGTGTGTGTGTGTGTGTGTTGTCGGTGTGTGTGTGTGTGTGTTGTCGGTGTGTGTGTGTGTGTTGTCGGTGTGTGTGTGTGTGTGTGTGTTGTCGGTGTGTGTGTGTGTGTTGTCGGTTTGTGTGTGTGTGTTGTCGGTGTGTGTGTGTGTGTGTGTGTGTTGTCGGTGTGTGTGTGTGTGTGTGTTGTCAGTGTGTGTGTGTGTGTGTTGTCGGTGTGTGTGTGTTTATGTGTTGTCGGTGTGTGTGTGTGTGTGTGTTGTCGGTGTGTGTGTGTGTGTGTGTTGTCGGTGTGTGTGTGTTGTCGGTGTGTGTGTGTGTGTGTTGTCGGTGTGTGTGTGTTTGTGTTGTCGGTGTGTGTGTGTTGTCGGTGTGTGTGTGTGTGTGTTGTCGATGTGTGTGTGTGTGTTGTTGGTGTGTGTGTGTGTGTGTGTGTGTTGTCAGTGTGTGTGTGTGTGTGTGTTGTCGGTGTGTGTGTGTGTGTGTTGTGTGTGTGTGTGTTGTCGGTGTGTGTGTGTGTGTGTTGTCGGTGTGTGTGTGTTGTCGGTGTGTGTGTGTGTGTGTTGTCAGTGTGTGTGTGTGTGTGTTGTCGGTGTGTGTGTGTTTGTGTTGTCGGTGTGTGTGTGTTGTCGGTGTGTGTGTGTGTGTGTTGTCGATGTGTGTGTGTGTGTTGTTGGTGTGTGTGTGTGTGTGTGTGTGTGTTGTCAGTGTGTGTGTGTGTGTGTGTTGTCGGTGTGTGTGTGTGTGTGTTGTGTGTGTGTGTGTTGTCGGTGTGTGTGTGTGTGTGTTGTCGGTGTGTGTGTGTTGTCGGTGTGTGTGTGTGTGTGTGTTGTCGGTGTGTGTGTGTGTGTGTTGTCGGTGTGTGTGTGTGTGTGTGTGTGTGTTGTCGGTGGGTGTGTGTTATCGGTGTGTGTGTGTGTGTGTTGTCGGTGTGTGTGTGTGTGTGTGTGTGTGTTGTCGGTGTGTGTGTGTGTGTTGTCTGTGTGTGTGTGTGTGTGTGTGTGTTGTCGGTGTGTGTGTGTTGTCGGTGTGTGTGTGTTTATGTGTTGTCGGTGTGTGTGTGTGTGTTGTCTGTGTGTGTGTGTGTGTTGTCGGTGTGTGTGTGTTGTCGGTGTGTGTGTGTTTATGTGTTGTCGGTGTGTGTGTGTTTGGGTTGTCGGTTTGTGTGTGTGTGTGTTGTCGGTGTGTGTGTGTGTTGTCGGTGTGTGTGTGTGTGTTGTCGGTGTGTGTGTGTGTGTGTGTGTGTGTTGTCGGTGTGTGTGTGTGTGTTGTCGGTTTGTGTGTGTGTGTTGTCGATGTGTGTGTGTGTGTGTGTGTGTTGTCGGTGTGTGTGTGTGTGTGTTGTCAGTGTGTGTGTGTGTGTGTTGTCGGTGTGTGTGTGTTTATGTGTTGTCGGTGTGTGTGTGTGTGTGTTGTCGGTGTGTGTGTGTGTGTGTGTGTTGTCGGTGTGTGTGTGTTGTCGGTGTGTGTGTGTGTGTGTTGTCGGTGTGTGTGTGTTTGTGTTGTCGGTGTGTGTGTGTTGTCGGTGTGTGTGTGTGTGTTGTCGGTTTGTGTGTGTGTGTTGTCGGTGTGTGTGTGTGTGTGTGTGTTGTCGGTGTGTGTGTGTGTGTGTTGTCAGTGTGTGTGTGTGTGTGTTGTCGGTGTGTGTGTGTTTATGTGTTGTCGGTGTGTGTGTGTGTGTGTGTGTTGTCGGTGTGTGTGTGTGTGTGTGTTGTCGGTGTGTGTGTGTTGTCGGTGTGTGTGTGTGTGTGTTGTCGGTGTGTGTGTGTTTGTGTTGTCGGTGTGTGTGTGTTGTCGGTGTGTGTGTGTGTGTGTTGTCGATGTGTGTGTGTGTGTTGTCGGTGTGTGTGTGTTGTCGGTGTGTGTGTGTGTGTGTTGTCGATGTGTGTGTGTGTGTTGTTGGTATGTGTGTGTGTGTGTGTGTGTGTGTGTGTGTGTGTTGTCAGTGTGTGTGTGTGTGTGTGTGTGTTGTCGATGTGTGTGTGTGTGTGTTGTGTGTGTGTGTGTTGTCGGTGTGTGTGTGTGTGTGTTGTCGGTGTGTGTGTGTTGTCGGTGTGTGTGTGTGTGTGTGTGTGTTGTCGGTGTGTGTGTGTGTGTGTTGTCGGTGTGTGTGTGTGTGTGTGTGTGTGTTTTCGGTGGGTGTGTGTTATCGGTGTGTGTGTGTGTGTCTTGTCGGTGTGTGTGTGTTTGTGTGTGTGTGTTGTCGGTGTGTGTGTGTGTTGTCTGTGTGTGTGTGTGTGTGTGTTGTCGGTGTGTGTGTGTTGTCGGTGTGTGTGTGTTTATGTGTTGTCGGTGTGTGTGTGTTTGTGTTGTCGGTGTGTGTGTGTGTGTGTTGTCGGTGTGTGTGTGTGTGTGTTGTCGGTGTGTGTGTGTGTGTTGTCGGTGTGTGTGTGTGTGTGTGTTGTCGGTGTGTGTGTGTGTGTTGTCGGTTTGTGTGTGTGTGTTGTCGGTGTGTGTGTGTGTGTTGTCGGTGTGTGTGTGTGTGTGTGTTGTCAGTGTGTGTGTGTGTGTGTTGTCGGTGTGTGTGTGTTTATGTGTTGTCGGTGTGTGTGTGTGTTGTTGGTGTGTGTGTGTTGTCGGTGTGTCTGTGTGTGTGTTGTCGGTTTGTGTGTGTGTGTGTGTGTTGTCGGTGTGTGTGTGAGTGTTGTCGGTGTGTGTGTGTGTGTTGTCGGTGTGTGTGTGTTGTGTGTGTGTGTGTTGTCGGTGTGTATGTGTGTTGTCGGTGTGTGTGTGTGTGTGTGTGTGTTGTCGGTGTGTGTGTGTTGTCGGTGTGTGTGTGTTTATGTGTTGTCGGTGTGTGTGTGTGTGTGTTGTCGGTGTGTGTGTGTGTGTTGTCGGTTTGTGTGTGTGTGTTGTCGGTGTGTGTGTGTGTGTGTGTGTGTGTGTTGTCGGTGTGTGTGTGTGTGTGTTGTCAGTGTGTGTGTGTGTGTGTTGTCGGTGTGTGTGTGTTTATGTGTTGTCGGTGTGTGTGTGTGTGTGTGTTGTCGGTGTGTGTGTGTGTGTGTGTTGTCGGTGTGTGTGTGTTGTCGGTGTGTGTGTGTGTGTGTTGTCGGTGTGTGTGTGTTTGTGTTGTCGGTGTGTGTGTGTTGTCGGTGTGTGTGTGTGTGTGTTGTCGATGTGTGTGTGTGTGTTGTTGGTGTGTGTGTGTGTGTGTGTGTGTGTTGTCAGTGTGTGTGTGTGTGTGTGTTGTCGGTGTGTGTGTGTGTGTGTTGTGTGTGTGTGTGTTGTCGGTGTGTGTGTGTGTGTGTTGTCGGTGTGTGTGTGTTGTCGGTGTGTGTGTGTGTGTGTGTGTGTTGTCGGTGTGTGTGTGTGTGTGTTGTCGGTGTGTGTGTGTGTGTGTGTGTGTGTGTGTGTTGTCGGTGGGTGTGTGTTATCGGTGTGTGTGTGTGTGTGTTGTCGGTGTGTGTGTGTGTGTGTGTGTGTGTTTATGTGTTGTCGGTGTGTGTGTGTTTGTGTTGTCGGTGTGTGTGTGTGTGTGTTGTCGGTGTGTGTGTGAGTGTGTTTTCGGTGTGTGTGTGTTGTCGGTGTGTGTGTGTGTGTGTGTTGTCGGTGTGTGTGTGTGTGTTGTCGGTTTGTGTGTGTGTGTTGTCGGTGTGTGTGTGTGTGTTGTCGGTGTGTGTGTGTGTGTGTTGTCAGTGTGTGTGTGTGTGTGTTGTCGGTGTGTGTGTGTTTATGTGTTGTTGGTGTGTGTGTGTGTGTTGTGTGTGTGTGTGTTGTCGGTGTGTGTGTGTGTATGTGTGTTGTCGGTGTGTGTGTGTGTGTGTTGTCGGTGTGTGTGTGTTGTCGGTGTGTGTGTGTTTATGTGTTGTCGGTGTGTGTGTGTTTGTGTTGTCGGTGTGTGTGTGTGTGTGTTGTCGGTGTGTGTGTGTGTGTGTTGTCGGTGTGTGTGTGTTGTCGGTGTGTGTGTGTGTGTGTGTGTTGTCGGTGTGTGTGTGTGTGTTGTCGGTTTGTGTGTGTGTGTTGTCGGTGTGTGTGTGTGTGTTGTCGGTGTGTGTGTGTGTGTGTTGTCAGTGTGTGTGTGTGTGTGTTGTCGGTGTGTGTGTGTTTATGTGTTGTCGGTGTGTGTGTGTGTGTTGTGTGTGTGTGTGTTGTCGGTGTGTGTGTGTGTGTATGTGTGTTGTCGGTGTGTGTGTGTTGTCAGTGTGTGTGTGTGTGTGTGTGTTGTCGGTGTGTGTGTGTGTGTTGTCGGTGTGTGTGTGTGTGTGTTGTCGGTGTGTGTGTGTTTGTGTTGTCGGTGTGTGTGTGTTGTCGGTGTGTGTGTGTGTGTGTTGTCGATGTGTGTGTGTGTGTTGTCGGTGTGTGTGTGTGTGTGTGTTGTTGGTGTGTGTGTTTGTTGTCGGTGTGTGTGTGTGTGTGTGTGTTGTCAGTGTGTGTGTGTGTTATCGGTGTGTGTGTGTGTGTGTGTTGTCGGTGTGTGTGTGTGTGTGTGTTGTCGGTGTGTGTGTGTGTGTTGTCTGTGTGTGTGTGTGTGTGTGTTGTCGGTGTGTGTGTGTTGTCGGTGTGTGTGTGTTTATGTGTTGTCGGTGTGTGTGTGTTTGTGTTGTCGGTGTGTGTGTGTGTGTGTGTTGTCGGTGTGTGTGTGTGTGTGTTGTCGGTGTGTGTGTGTGTGTTGTCGGTGTGTGTGTGTGTGTGTGTGTGTTGTCGGTGTGTGTGTGTGTGTTGTTGGTTTGTGTGTGTGTGTTGTCGGTGTGTGTGTGTGTGTGTGTGTGTTGTCGGTGTGTGTGTGTGTGTGTTGTCGGTGTGTGTGTGTGTGTGTTGTCGGTGTGTGTGTGTTTATGTGTTGTCGGTGTGTGTGTGTGTGTGTGTTGTCGGTGTGTGTGTGTGTGTGTGTTGTCGGTGTGTGTGTGTTGTCGGTGTGTGTGTGTGTGTGTTGTCGGTGTGTGTGTGTTTGTGTTGTCGGTGTGTGTGTGTTGTCGGTGTGTGTGTGTGTGTGTTGTCGATGTGTGTGTGTGTGTTGTTGGTGTGTGTGTGTGTGTGTGTGTGTGTGTGTGTGTGTTGTCAGTGTGTGTGTGTGTGTGTGTTGTCGGTGTGTGTGTGTTTGTTGTGTGTGTGTGTGTTGTCGGTGTGTGTGTGTGTGTGTGTTGTCGGTGTGTGTGTGTTGTCGGTGTGTGTGTGTGTGTGTGTGTGTTGTCGGTGTGTGTGTGTGTGTGTGTTGTCGGTGTGTGTGCGTGTGTGTGTGTGTGTGTGTGTTGTCGGTGGGTGTGTGTTATCGGTGTGTGTGTGTGTGTGTTGTCGGTGTGTGTGTGTGTGTGTGTGTGTGTTGTCGGTGTGTGTGTGTGTGTGTTGTCTGTGTGTGTGTGTGTGTGTGTTGTCGGTGTGTGTGTGTTGTCGGTGTGTGTGTGTTTATGTGTTGTCGGTGTGTGTGTGTTTGTGTTGTCGGTGTGTGTGTGTGTGTGTTGTCGGTGTGTGTGTGAGTGTGTTGTCGGTGTGTGTGTGTTGTCGGTGTGTGTGTGTGTGTGTGTTGTCGGTGTGTGTGTGTGTGTTGTCGGTTTGTGTGTGTGTGTTGTCGGTGTGTGTGTGTGTGTTGTCGGTGTGTGTGTGTGTGTGTTGTCAGTGTGTGTGTGTGTGTGTTGTCGGTGTGTGTGTGTTTATGTGTTGTCGGTGTGTGTGTGTGTGTTGTGTGTGTGTGTGTTGTCGGTGTGTGTGTGTGTATGTGTGTTGTCGGTGTGTGTGTGTTGTCGGTGTGTGTGTGTGTGTGTGTGTGTTGTCGGTGTGTGTGTGTGTGTTGTCGGTGTGTGTGTGTGTGTGTGTTGTCAGTGTGTGTGTGTTATCGGTGTGTGTGTGTGTGTGTTGTCGGTGTGTGTGTGTGTGTGTGTTGTCGGTGTGTGTGTGTGTTGTCTGTGTGTGTGTGTGTGTGTGTTGTCGGTGTGTGTGTGTTGTCGGTGTGTGTGTGTTTATGTGTTGTCGGTGTGTGTGTGTTTGTGTTGTCGGTGTGTGTGTGTGTGTGTTGTCGGTGTGTGTGTGTGTGTGTTGTCGGTGTGTGTGTGTGTGTTGTCGGTGTGTGTGTGTGTGTTGTCGGTGTGTGTGTGTGTGTTGTCGGTTTGTGTGTGTGTGTTGTCGGTGTGTGTGTGTGTGTTGTCGGTGTGTGTGTGTGTGTGTGTTGTCAGTGTGTGTGTGTGTGTGTTGTCGGTGTGTGTGTGTTTATGTGTTGTCGGTGTGTGTGTGTGTTGTTGGTGTGTGTGTGTTGTCGGTGTGTCTGTGTGTGTGTTGTCGGTTTGTGTGTGTGTGTGTGTGTGTGTTGTCGGTGTGTGTGTGAGTGTTGTCGGTGTGTGTGTGTGTGTGTTGTCGGTGTGTGTGTGTTGTGTGTGTGTGTGTTGTCGGTGTGTATGTGTGTTGTCGGTGTGTGTGTGTGTGTGTGTGTGTTGTCGGTGTGTGTGTGTTGTCGGTGTGTGTGTGTTTATGTGTTGTCGGTGTGTGTGTGTGTGTGTTGTCGGTGTGTGTGTGTGTGTTGTCGGTTTGTGTGTGTGTGTTGTCGGTGTGTGTGTGTGTGTGTGTGTGTTGTCGGTGTGTGTGTGTGTGTGTTGTCAGTGTGTGTGTGTGTGTGTTGTCGGTGTGTGTGTGTTTATGTGTTGTCGGTGTGTGTGTGTGTGTGTGTTGTCGGTGTGTGTGTGTGTGTGTGTTGTCGGTGTGTGTGTGTTGTCGGTGTGTGTGTGTGTGTGTTGTCGGTGTGTGTGTGTTTGTGTTGTCGGTGTGTGTGTGTTGTCGGTGTGTGTGTGTGTGTGTTGTCGATGTGTGTGTGTGTGTTGTTGGTGTGTGTGTGTGTGTGTGTGTGTGTTGTCAGTGTGTGTGTGTGTGTGTGTTGTCGGTGTGTGTGTGTGTGTGTTGTGTGTGTGTGTGTTGTCGGTGTGTGTGTGTGTGTGTTGTCGGTGTGTGTGTGTTGTCGGTGTGTGTGTGTGTGTGTGTGTGTTGTCGGTGTGTGTGTGTGTGTGTTGTCGGTGTGTGTGTGTGTGTGTGTGTGTGTGTGTGTTGTCGGTGGGTGTGTGTTATCGGTGTGTGTGTGTGTGTGTTGTCGGTGTGTGTGTGTGTGTGTGTGTGTGTGTTTATGTGTTGTCGGTGTGTGTGTGTTTGTGTTGTCGGTGTGTGTGTGTGTGTGTTGTCGGTGTGTGTGTGAGTGTGTTTTCGGTGTGTGTGTGTTGTCGGTGTGTGTGTGTGTGTGTGTTGTCGGTGTGTGTGTGTGTGTTGTCGGTTTGTGTGTGTGTGTTGTCGGTGTGTGTGTGTGTGTTGTCGGTGTGTGTGTGTGTGTGTTGTCAGTGTGTGTGTGTGTGTGTTGTCGGTGTGTGTGTGTTTATGTGTTGTTGGTGTGTGTGTGTGTGTTGTGTGTGTGTGTGTTGTCGGTGTGTGTGTGTGTATGTGTGTTGTCGGTGTGTGTGTGTGTGTGTGTTGTCGGTGTGTGTGTGTTGTCGGTGTTGTGTGTTTATGTGTTGTCGGTGTGTGTGTGTTTGTGTTGTCGGTGTGTGTGTGTGTGTGTTGTCGGTGTGTGTGTGTGTGTGTTGTCGGTGTGTGTGTGTTGTCGGTGTGTGTGTGTGTGTGTGTGTTGTCGGTGTGTGTGTGTGTGTTGTCGGTTTGTGTGTGTGTGTTGTCGGTGTGTGTGTGTGTGTTGTCGGTGTGTGTGTGTGTGTGTTGTCAGTGTGTGTGTGTGTGTGTTGTCGGTGTGTGTGTGTTTATGTGTTGTCGGTGTGTGTGTGTGTGTTGTGTGTGTGTGTGTTGTCGGTGTGTGTGTGTGTATGTGTGTTGTCGGTGTGTGTGTGTTGTCAGTGTGTGTGTGTGTGTGTGTGTTGTCGTGTGTGTGTGTGTGTGTTGTCGGTGTGTGTGTGTGTGTGTTGTCGGTGTGTGTGTGTTTGTGTTGTCGGTGTGTGTGTGTTGTCGGTGTGTGTGTGTGTGTGTTGTCGATGTGTGTGTGTGTGTTGTCGGTGTGTGTGTGTGTGTGTTGTTGGTGTGTGTGTTTGTTGTCGGTGTGTGTGTGTGTGTGTGTGTTGTCAGTGTGTGTGTGTGTTATCGGTGTGTGTGTGTGTGTGTGTTGTCGGTGTGTGTGTGTGTGTGTGTTGTCGGTGTGTGTGTGTGTGTTGTCTGTGTGTGTGTGTGTGTGTGTTGTCGGTGTGTGTGTGTTGTCGGTGTGTGTGTGTTTATGTGTTGTCGGTGTGTGTGTGTTTGTGTTGTCGGTGTGTGTGTGTGTGTGTGTTGTCGGTGTGTGTGTGTGTGTGTTGTCGGTGTGTGTGTGTGTGTTGTCGGTGTGTGTGTGTGTGTGTGTGTTGTCGGTGTGTGTGTGTGTGTTGTTGGTTTGTGTGTGTGTGTTGTCGGTGTGTGTGTGTGTGTGTTGTCGGTGTGTGTGTGTGTGTGTTGTCGGTGTGTGTGTGTTTATGTGTTGTCGGTGTGTGTGTGTGTGTGTGTTGTCGGTGTGTGTGTGTGTGTGTGTTGTCGGTGTGTGTGTGTTGTCGGTGTGTGTGTGTGTGTGTTGTCGGTGTGTGTGTGTTTGTGTTGTCGGTGTGTGTGTGTTGTCGGTGTGTGTGTGTGTGTGTTGTCGATGTGTGTGTGTGTGTTGTTGGTGTGTGTGTGTGTGTGTGTGTGTGTGTGTGTTGTCAGTGTGTGTGTGTGTGTGTGTTGTCGGTGTGTGTGTGTTTGTTGTGTGTGT
This sequence comes from Salmo salar, assembly GCF_965601325.2. Classification (NCBI taxonomy): domain Eukaryota; kingdom Metazoa; phylum Chordata; class Actinopteri; order Salmoniformes; family Salmonidae; genus Salmo; species Salmo salar. The sequence goes on along the minus strand of NW_027675555.1, from coordinate 91,789 downwards.
GTGTGTTGTCGGTGTGTGTGTGTGTGTGTGTTGTCGGTGTGTGTGTGTTGTCGGTGTGTGTGTGTGTGTGTGTGTGTTGTCGGTGTGTGTGTGTGTGTGTGTTGTCGGTGTGTGTGCGTGTGTGTGTGTGTGTGTGTGTTGTCGGTGGGTGTGTGTTATCGGTGTGTGTGTGTGTGTGTTGTCGGTGTGTGTGTGTGTGTGTGTGTGTGTTGTCGGTGTGTGTGTGTGTGTGTTGTCTGTGTGTGTGTGTGTGTGTGTTGTCGGTGTGTGTGTGTTGTCGGTGTGTGTGTGTTTATGTGTTGTCGGTGTGTGTGTGTTTGTGTTGTCGGTGTGTGTGTGTGTGTGTTGTCGGTGTGTGTGTGAGTGTGTTGTCGGTGTGTGTGTGTTGTCGGTGTGTGTGTGTGTGTGTGTTGTCGGTGTGTGTGTGTGTGTTGTCGGTTTGTGTGTGTGTGTTGTCGGTGTGTGTGTGTGTGTTGTCGGTGTGTGTGTGTGTGTGTTGTCAGTGTGTGTGTGTGTGTGTTGTCGGTGTGTGTGTGTTTATGTGTTGTCGGTGTGTGTGTGTGTGTTGTGTGTGTGTGTGTTGTCGGTGTGTGTGTGTGTATGTGTGTTGTCGGTGTGTGTGTGTTGTCGGTGTGTGTGTGTGTGTGTGTGTGTTGTCGGTGTGTGTGTGTGTGTTGTCGGTGTGTGTGTGTGTGTGTGTTGTCAGTGTGTGTGTGTTATCGGTGTGTGTGTGTGTGTGTTGTCGGTGTGTGTGTGTGTGTGTGTTGTCGGTGTGTGTGTGTGTGTTGTCTGTGTGTGTGTGTGTGTGTGTTGTCGGTGTATGTGTGTTGTCGGTGTGTGTGTGTTAATGTGTTGTCGGTGTGTGTGTGTTTGTGTTGTCAGTGTGTGTGTGTGTGTGTTGTCGGTGTGTGTGTGTTTATGTGTTGTCGGTGTGTGTGTGTGTGTGTGTGTGTTGTCGGTGTGTGTGTGTGTGTGTGTTGTCGGTGTGTGTGTGTTGTCGGTGTGTGTGTGTGTGTGTTGTCGGTGTGTGTGTGTTTGTGTTGTCGGTGTGTGTGTGTTGTCGGTGTGTGTGTGTGTGTGTTGTCGATGTGTGTGTGTGTGTTGTTGGTGTGTGTGTGTGTGTGTGTGTGTGTGTGTGTGTTGTCAGTGTGTGTGTGTGTGTGTGTTGTCGGTGTGTGTGTGTGTGTGTGTGTGTTGTCGGTGTGTGTGTGTGTGTTGTCGGTGTGTGTGTGTGTGTGTGTGTGTGTGTGTGTTGTCGGTGGGTGTGTGTTATCGGTGTGTGTGTGTGTGTGTTGTCGGTGTGTGTGTGTGTGTGTGTGTGTGTGTGTTGTCGGTGTGTGTGTGTGTGTGTTGTCTGTGTGTGTGTGTGTGTGTGTTGTCGGTGTGTGTGTGTTGTCGGTGTGTGTGTGTTTATGTGTTGTCGGTGTGTGTGTGTTTGTGTTGTCGGTGTGTGTGTGTGTGTGTTGTCGGTGTGTGTGTGTGTGTGTTGTCGGTGTGTGTGTGTTGTCGGTGTGTGTGTGTGTGTGTGTGTTGTCGGTGTGTGTGTGTGTGTTGTCGGTTTGTGTGTGTGTGTTGTCGGTGTGTGTGTGTGTGTTGTCGGTGTGTGTGTGTGTGTGTTGTCAGTGTGTGTGTGTGTGTGTTGTCGGTGTGTGTGTGTTTATGTGTTGTCGGTGTGTGTGTGTGTGTTGTGTGTGTGTGTGTTGTCGGTGTGTGTGTGTGTATGTGTGTTGTCGGTGTGTGTGTGTTGTCAGTGTGTGTGTGTGTGTGTGTGTTGTCGGTGTGTGTGTGTGTGTTGTCGGTGTGTGTGTGTGTGTGTGTTGTCAGTGTGTGTGTGTTATCGGTGTGTGTGTGTGTTGTCGGTGTGTGTGTGTGTGTGTGTTGTCGGTGTGTGTGTGTGTGTTGTCGGTGTGTGTGTGTTGTCGGTGTGTGTGTGTTTATGTGTTGTCGGTGTGTGTGTGTTTGTGTTGTCGGTGTGTGTGTGTGTGTGTTGTCGGTGTGTGTGTGTGTGTGTTGTCGGTGTGTGTGTGTGTTGTCGGTGTGTGTGTGTGTGTGTGTGTTGTCGGTGTGTGTGTGTGTGTTGTCGGTTTGTGTGTGTGTGTTGTCGGTGTGTGTGTGTTTGTGTGTTGTCGGTGTGTGTGTGTGTGTGTTGTCAGTGTGTGTGTGTGTGTGTGTTGTCGGTGTGTGTGTGTTTATGTGTTGTCGGTGTGTGTGTGTGTGTGTGTTGTCGGTGTGTGTGTGTGTGTGTGTTGTCGGTGTGTGTTTGTGTTGTCGGTGTGTGTGTTGTCGGTGTGTGTGTGTTGTCGGTTTGTGTGTGTGTGTGTGTCGGGGTGTGTGTGTGTGTGTGTGTGTTGTCGGTGTGTGTGTGTGTGTTGTCAGTGTGTGTGTGTGTGTGTGTGTTGTCGGTGTGTGTGTGTTTATGTGTTGTCGGTGTGTGTGTGTGTGTGTGTTGTCGGTGTGTGTGTGTGTGTGTGTGTTGTCGGTGTGTGTGTGTTGTCGGTGTGTGTGTGTGTGTGTTGTCGGTGTGTGTGTGTTTGTGTTGTCGGTGTGTGTGTGTTGTCGGTGTGTGTGTGTGTGTGTTGTCGATGTGTGTGTGTGTGTTGTTGGTGTGTGTGTGTGTGTGTGTGTGTGTGTGTTGTCAGTGTGTGTGTGTGTGTGTGTTGTCGGTGTGTGTGTGTGTGTTGTGTGTGTGTTTGTTGTCGGTGTGTGTGTGTGTGTGTTGTCGGTGTGTGTGTGTTGTCGGTGTGTGTGTGTGTGTTGTCGGTGTGTGTGTGTGTGTGTTGTCGGTGTGTGTGTGTGTGTGTGTGTGTGTTGTCGGTGGGTGTGTGTTATCGGTGTGTGTGTGTGTGTGTTGTCGGTGTGTGTGTGTGTGTGTGTGTGTGTTGTCGGTGTGTGTGTGTGTGTTGTCTGTGTGTGTGTGTGTGTGTGTTGTCGGTGTGTGTGTGTTGTCGGTGTGTGTGTGTTTATGTGTTGTCGGTGTGTGTGTGTTTGTGTTGTCGGTTTGTGTGTGTGTGTGTTGTCGGTGTGTGTGTGTGTTGTCGGTGTGTGTGTGTGTGTTGTCGGTGTGTGTGTGTGTGTGTGTGTGTGTTGTCGGTGTGTGTGTGTGTGTTGTCGGTTTGTGTGTGTGTGTTGTCGGTGTGTGTGTGTGTGTGTGTGTGTTGTCGGTGTGTGTGTGTGTGTGTTGTCAGTGTGTGTGTGTGTGTGTTGTCGGTGTGTGTGTGTTTATGTGTTGTCGGTGTGTGTGTGTGTGTGTGTTGTCGGTGTGTGTGTGTGTGTGTGTTGTCGGTGTGTGTGTGTTGTCGGTGTGTGTGTGTGTGTGTTGTCGGTGTGTGTGTGTTGTCGGTGTGTGTGTGTGTGTGTTGTCGGTGTGTGTGTGTGTGTTGTCGGTTTGTGTGTGTGTGTTGTCGGTGTGTGTGTGTGTGTTGTCGGTGTGTGTGTGTGTGTGTTGTCAGTGTGTGTGTGTGTGTGTTGTCGGTGTGTGTGTGTTTATGTGTTGTCGGTGTGTGTGTGTGTGTTGTGTGTGTGTGTGTTGTCGGTGTGTGTGTGTGTATGTGTGTTGTCGGTGTGTGTGTGTTGTCGGTGTGTGTGTGTGTGTGTGTGTTGTCGGTGTGTGTGTGTGTGTTGTCGGTGTGTGTGTGTGTGTGTGTGTTGTCAGTGTGTGTGTGTTATCGGTGTGTGTGTGTGTTGTCGGTGTGTGTGTGTGTGTGTGTTGTCGGTGTGTGTGTGTGTGTTGTCGGTGTGTGTGTGTTGTCGGTGTGTGTGTGTTTATGTGTTGTCGGTGTGTGTGTGTTTGTGTTGTCGGTGTGTGTGTGTTTGTGTGTTGTCGGTGTGTGTGTGTGTGTGTTGTCAGTGTGTGTGTGTGTGTGTGTTGTCGGTGTGTGTGTGTTTATGTGTTGTCGGTGTGTGTGTGTGTGTGTTGTCGGTGTGTGTGTGTGTGTGTGTTGTCGGTGTGTGTTTGTGTTGTCGGTGTGTGTGTTGTCGGTGTGTGTGTGTGTGTTGTCGGTTTGTGTGTGTGTGTTGTCGGGGTGTGTGTGTGTGTGTGTGTGTTGTCGGTGTGTGTGTGTTGTCAGTGTGTGTGTGTGTGTGTGTTGTCGGTGTGTGTGTGTTTATGTGTTGTCGGTGTGTGTGTGTGTGTGTGTTGTCGGTGTGTGTGTGTGTGTGTGTGTTGTCGGTGTGTGTGTGTTGTCGGTGTGTGTGTGTGTGTGTTGTCGGTGTGTGTGTGTTTGTGTTGTCGGTGTGTGTGTGTTGTCGGTGTGTGTGTGTGTGTGTTGTCGATGTGTGTGTGTGTGTTGTTGGTGTGTGTGTGTGTGTGTGTGTGTGTGTGTTGTCAGTGTGTGTGTCTGTGTGTGTTGTCGGTGTGTGTGTGTGTGTGTTGTGTGTGTGTTTGTTGTCGGTGTGTGTGTGTGTGTGTTGTCGGTGTGTGTGTGTTGTCGGTGTGTGTGTGTGTGTTGTCGGTGTGTGTGTGTGTGTGTTGTCGGTGTGTGTGTGTGTGTGTGTGTGTGTGTTGTCGGTGGGTGTGTGTTATCGGTGTGTGTGTGTGTGTGTTGTCGGTGTGTGTGTGTGTGTGTGTGTTGTCGGTGTGTGTGTGTGTGTTGTCCGAGTGTGTGTGTGTGTGTGTTGTCGGTGTGTGTGTGTTGTCGGTGTGTGTGTGTTTATGTGTTGTCGGTGTGTGTGTGTTTGTGTTGTCAGTTTGTGTGTGTGTGTGTTGTCGGTGTGTGTGTGTGTTGTCGGTGTGTGTGTGTGTGTTGTCGGTGTGTGTGTGTGTGTGTGTGTGTGTTGTCGGTGTGTGTGTGTGTGTTGTCGGTTTGTGTGTGTGTGTTGTCGGTGTGTGTGTGTGTGTGTGTGTGTGTTGTCGGTGTGTGTGTGTGTGTGTTGTCAGTGTGTGTGTGTGTGTGTTGTCGGTGTGTGTGTGTTTATGTGTTGTCGGTGTGTGTGTGTGTGTGTGTTGTCGGTGTGTGTGTGTGTGTGTGTTGTCGGTGTGTGTGTGTTGTCGGTGTGTGTGTGTGTGTGTTGTCGGTGTGTGTGTGTTTGTGTTGTCGGTGTGTGTGTGTTGTCGATGTGTGTGTGTGTGTTGTCGGTTTGTGTGTGTGTGTTGTCGGTGTGTGTGTGTGTGTGTGTGTGTTGTCGGTGTGTGTGTGTGTTGTCAGTGTGTGTGTGTGTGTGTTGTCGGTGTGTGTGTGTTTATGTGTTGTCGGTGTGTGTGTGTGTGTGTGTGTTGTCGGTGTGTGTGTGTGTGTGTGTTGTCGGTGTGTGTGTGTTGTCGGTGTGTGTGTGTGTGTGTTGTCGGTGTGTGTGTGTTTGTGTTGTCGGTGTGTTTGTGTTGTCGGTGTGTGTGTGTGTGTGTTGTCGATGTGTGTGTGTGTGTTGTTGGTGTGTGTGTGTGTGTGTGTGTGTGTGTGTTGTCAGTGTGTGTGTGTGTGTGTGTGTGTTGTCGGTGTGTGTGTGTGTGTGTTGTGTGTGTGTGTGTTGTCGGTGTGTGTGTGTGTGTGTTGTCGGTGTGTGTGTGTTGTCGGTGTGTGTGTGTGTGTGTGTGTGTTGTCGGTGTGTGTGTGTGTTGTCGGTGTGTGTGTGTGTGTGTGTGTGTGTGTTGTCGGTGGGTGTGTGTTATCGGTGTGTGTGTGTGTGTGTTGTCGGTGTGTGTGTGTGTGTGTGTGTGTGTTGTCGGTGTGTGTGTGTGTTGTCTGTGTGTGTGTGTGTGTGTGTTGTCGGTGTGTGTGTGTTGTCGGTGTGTGTGTGTTTATGTGTTGTCGGTGTGTGTGTGTTTGTGTTGTCGGTGTGTGTGTGTGTGTGTTGTCGGTGTGTGTGTGTGTGTGTTGTCGGTGTGTGTGTGTGTGTTGTCGGTGTGTGTGTGTGTGTGTGTTGTCGGTGTGTGTGTGTGTGTTGTCGGTTTGTGTGTGTGTGTTGTCGGTGTGTGTGTGTGTGTTGTCGGTGTGTGTGTGTGTTGTTAGTGTGTGTGTGTGTGTGTTGTCGGTGTGTGTGTGTTTATGTGTTGTCGGTGTGTGTGTGTGTTGTTGGTGTGTGTGTGTTGTCGGTGTGTCTGTGTGTGTGTTGTCGGTTTGTGTGTGTGTGTGTGTGTTGTCGGTGTGTGTGTGAGTGTTGTCGGTGTGTGTGTGTGTGTGTTGTCGGTGTGTGTGTGTTGTGTGTGTGTGTGTTGTCGGTGTGTATGTGTGTTGTCGGTGTGTGTGTGTGTGTGTGTGTGTGTTGTCGGTGTGTGTGTGTTGTCGGTGTGTGTGTGTGTGTGTTGCCGGTGTGTGTGTGTGTGTTGTCTGTGTGTGTGTGTGTGTGTGTGTTGTCGGTGTGTGTGTGTTGTCGGTGTGTGTGTGTTTATGTGTTGTCGGTGTGTGTGTGTGTGTTGTGTGTGTGTGTGTTGTCGGTGTGTGTGTGTGTATGTGTGTTGTCGGTGTGTGTGTGTTGTCGGTGTGTGTGTGTGTGTGTGTGTGTTGTCGGTGTGTGTGTGTGTGTTGTCGGTGTGTGTGTGTGTGTGTGTGTTGTCAGTGTGTGTGTGTGTTATCGGTGTGTGTGTGTGTGTGTTGTCGGTGTGTGTGTGTGTTGTCGGTGTGTGTGTGTGTGTTGTCTGTGTGTGTGTGTGTGTGTGTTGTCGGTGTGTGTGTGTTGTCGGTGTGTGTGTGTTTATGTGTTGTCGGTGTGTGTGTGTTTGTGTTGTCGGTGTGTGTGTGTGTGTGTTGTCGGTGTGTGTGTGTGTGTGTTGTCGGTGTGTGTGTGTGTGTTGTCGGTGTGTGTGTGTGTGTGTGTGTTGTCGGTGTGTGTGTGTGTGTGTGTTGTCGGTTTGTGTGTGTGTGTTGTCGGTGTGTGTGTGTGTGTGTGTGTTGTCGGTGTGTGTGTGTGTGTGTTGTCAGTGTGTGTGTGTGTGTGTTGTCGGTGTGTGTGTGTTTATGTGTTGTCGGTGTGTGTGTGTGTGTGTGTGTTGTCGGTGTGTGTGTGTGTGTGTGTTGTCGGTGTGTGTGTGTTGTCGGTGTGTGTGTGTGTGTGTGTTGTCGGTGTGTGTGTGTTTGTGTTGTCGGTGTGTGTGTGTTGTCGGTGTGTGTGTGTGTTGTCGATGTGTGTGTGTGTGTTGTTGGTGTGTGTGTGTGTGTGTGTGTGTGTGTGTTGTCAGTGTGTGTGTGTGTGTGTGTTGTCGGTGTGTGTGTGTGTGTGTTGTGTGTGTGTGTGTTGTCGGTGTGTGTGTGTGTGTGTTGTCGGTGTGTGTGTGTTGTCGGTGTGTGTGTGTGTGTGTGTGTGTTGTCGGTGTGTGTGTGTGTGTGTTGTCGGTGTGTGTGTGTGTGTGTGTGTGTGTGTGTGTTGTCGGTGGGTGTGTGTTATCGGTGTGTGTGTGTGTGTGTTGTCGGTGTGTGTGTGTGTGTGTGTGTGTGTGTGTTGTCGGTGTGTGTGTGTGTGTGTGTTGTCTGTGTGTGTGTGTGTGTGTTTTGTCGGTGTGTGTGTGTTGTCGGTGTGTGTGTGTTTATGTGTTGTCGGTGTGTGTGTGTTTGTGTTGTCGGTGTGTGTGTGTGTGTGTTGTCGGAGTGTGTGTGTGTGTGTTGTCGGTGTGTGTGTGTTGTCGGTGTGTGTGTGTGTGTGTGTTGTCGGTGTGTGTGTGTTTGTTGTCGGTTTGTGTGTGTGTGTTGTCGGTGTGTGTGTGTGTGTTGTCGGTGTGTGTGTGTGTTGTCAGTGTGTGTGTGTGTGTGTTGTCGGTGTGTGTGTGTTTATGTGTTGTCGGTGTGTGTGTGTGTGTTGTGTGTGTGTGTGTTGTCGGTGTGTGTGTGTGTATGTGTGTTGTCGGTGTGTGTGTGTTGTCGGTGTGTGTGTGTGTGTGTGTGTGTTGTCGGTGTGTGTGTGTGTGTTGTCGGTGTGTGTGTGTGTGTGTGTGTTGTCAGTGTGTGTGTGTTATCGGTGTGTGTGTGTGTGTGTTGTCGGTGTGTGTGTGTGTGTGTGTTGTCGGTGTGTGTGTGTTGTCTGTGTGTGTGTGTGTGTGTGTTGTCGGTGTGTGTGTGTTGTCGGTGTGTGTGTGTTTATGTGTTGTCGGTATGTGTGTGTTTGTGTTGTCGGTGTGTGTGTGTGTGTGTTGTCGGTGTGTGTGTGTTGTCGGTGTGTGTGTGTGTGTTGTCGGTGTGTGTGTGTGTGTGTGTGTTGTCGGTGTGTGTGTGTGTGTTGTCGGTTTGTGTGTGTGTGTTGTCGGTGTGTGTGTGTGTGTGTGTGTGTTGTCGGTGTGTGTGTGTGTGTGTTGTCAGTGTGTGTGTGTGTGTGTGTTGTCGGTGTGTGTGTGTTTATGTGTTGTCGGTGTGTGTGTGTGTGTGTGTTGTCGGTGTGTGTGTGTGTGTGTGTTGTCGGTGTGTGTGTGTTGTCGGTGTGTGTGTGTGTGTGTTGTCGGTGTGTGTGTGTTTGTGTTGTCGGTGTGTGTGTGTTGTCGGTGTGTGTGTGTGTGTTGTCGGTTTGTGTGTGTGTGTTGTCGGTGTGTGTGTGTGTGTGTTGTCGGTGTGTGTGTGTGTGTGTTGTCAGTGTGTGTGTGTGTGTGTTGTCGGTGTGTGTGTGTTTATGTGTTGTCGGTGTGTGTGTGTGTGTGTGTTGTCGGTGTGTGTGTGTGTGTGTGTGTTGTCGGTGTGTGTGTGTTGTCGGTGTGTGTGTTGTCGGTGTGTGTGTGTTTGTGTTGTCGGTGTGTGTGTGTTGTCGGTGTGTGTGTGTGTGTGTTGTCGATGTGTGTGTGTGTGTGTTGTTGGTGTGTGTGTGTGTGTGTGTGTGTGTGTGTTGTCAGTGTGTGTGTGTGTGTGTGTGTTGTCGGTGTGTGTGTGTGTGTGTTGTCGGTGTGTGTGTGTGTGTGTGTGTGTGTTGTCGGTGGGTGTGTGTTATCGGTGTGTGTGTGTGTGTGTTGTCGGTGTGTGTGTGTGTGTGTGTGTGTGTTGTCGGTGTGTGTGTGTGTGTGTGTTGTCTGTGTGTGTGTGTGTGTGTGTGTTGTCGGTGTGTGTGTGTGTGTTGTGTGTGTGTGTGTTGTCGGTGTGTGTGTGTGTATGTGTGTTGTCGGTGTGTGTGTGTTGTCGGTGTGTGTGTGTGTGTGTGTGTGTTGTCGGTGTGTGTGTGTGTGTTGTCGGTGTGTGTGTGTGTGTGTTGTCAGTGTGTGTGTGTGTTATCGGTGTGTGTGTGTGTGTGTTGTCGGTGTGTGTGTGTGTGTGTGTTGTCGGTGTGTGTGTGTGTGTTGTCTGTGTGTGTGTGTGTGTGTGTTGTCGGTGTGTGTGTGTTGTCGGTGTGTGTGTGTTTATGTGTTGTCGGTGTGTGTGTGTTTGTGTTGTCGGTGTGTGTGTGTGTGTGTTGTCGGTGTGTGTGTGTGTGTGTTGTCGGTGTGTGTGTGTGTGTTGTCGGTGTGTGTGTGTGTTGTCGGTGTGTGTGTGTTGTCGGTTGTGTGTGTGTGTTGTCGGTGTGTGTGTGTGTGTGTGTGTGTTGTCGGTGTGTGTGTGTGTGTGTTGTCAGTGTGTGTGTGTGTGTGTTGTCGGTTTGTGTGTGTTTATGTGTTGTCGGTGTGTGTGTGTGTGTGTGTTGTCGGTGTGTGTGTGTGTGTGTGTTGTCGGTGTGTGTGTGTTGTCGGTGTGTGTGTGTGTGTGTTGTCGGTGTGTGTGTGTTTGTGTTGTCGGTCTGTGTGTGTTGTCGGTGTGTGTGTGTGTGTGTTGTCGATGTGTGTGTGTGTGTTGTTGGTGTGTGTGTGTGTGTGTGTGTGTGTGTGTGTTGTCAGTGTGTGTGTGTGTGTGTGTTGTCGGTGTGTGTGTGTGTGTGTTGTGTGTGTGTGTTCTTGTCGGTGTGTGTGTGTGTGTGTTGTCGGTGTGTGTGTGTTGTCGGTGTGTGTGTGTGTGTGTGTGTGTTGTCGGTGTGTGTGTGTGTTGTCGGTGTGTGTGTGTGTGTGTGTGTGTGTGTGTGTGTTGTCGGTGGGTGTGTGTTATCGGTGTGTGTGTGTGTGTGTTGTCGGTGTGTGTGTGTGTGTGTGTGTGTGTGTTGTCGGTGTGTGTGTGTGTGTGTTGTCGGTGTGTGTGTGTTGTCGGTGTGTGTGTGTTTATGTGTTGTCGGTGTGTGTGTGTTTGTGTTGTCGGTGTGTGTGTGTGTGTGTTGTCGGAGTGTGTGTGTGTGTGTTGTCGGTGTGTGTGTGTTGTCGGTGTGTGTGTGTGTGTGTGTTGTCGGTGTGTGTGTGTGTGTTGTCGGTTTGTGTGTGTGTGTTGTCGGTGTGTGTGTGTGTGTTGTCGGTGTGTGTGTGTGTTGTCAGTGTGTGTGTGTGTGTGTTGTCGGTGTGTGTGTGTTTATGTGTTGTCGGTGTGTGTGTGTTGTGTGTGTGTGTGTTGTCGGTGTGTGTGTGTGTATGTGTGTTGTCGGTGTGTGTGTGTTGTCGGTGTGTGTGTGTGTGTGTGTGTTGTCGGTGTGTGTGTGTGTGTTGTCGGTGTGTGTGTGTGTGTGTGTGTTGTCAGTGTGTGTGTGTTATCGGTGTGTGTGTGTGTGTGTTGTCGGTGTGTGTGTGTGTGTGTGTTGTCGGTGTGTGTGTGTGTGTTGTCTGTGTGTGTGTGTGTGTGTGTTGTCGGTGTGTGTGTGTTGTCGGTGTGTGTGTGTTTATGTGTTGTCGGTGTGTGTGTGTTTGTGTTGTCGGTGTGTGTGTGTGTGTGTTGTCGGTGTGTGTGTGTGTGTGTTGTCGGTGTGTGTGTGTGTTGTCGGTGTGTGTGTGTGTGTGTGTGTTGTCGGTGTGTGTGTGTGTTGTCGGTTTGTGTGTGTGTGTTGTCGGTGTGTGTGTGTGTGTGTGTTGTCGGTGTGTGTGTGTGTGTGTTGTCAGTGTGTGTGTGTGTGTGTGTTGTCGGTGTGTGTGTGTTTATGTGTTGTCGGTGTGTGTGTGTGTGTGTGTTGTCGGTGTGTGTGTGTGTGTGTGTTGTCGGTGTGTGTGTGTTGTCGGTGTGTGTGTGTGTGTGTGTTGTCGGTGTGTGTGTGTTTGTGTTGTCGGTGTGTGTGTGTTGTCGGTGTGTGTGTGTGTGTTGTCGGTTTGTGTGTGTGTGTTGTCGGTGTGTGTGTGTGTGTGTGTGTGTTGTCGGTGTGTGTGTGTGTGTGTTGTCAGTGTGTGTGTGTGTGTGTTGTCGGTGTGTGTGTGTTTATGTGTTGTCGGTGTGTGTGTGTGTGTTGTCGGTGTGTGTGTGTGTGTGTGTGTTGTCGGTGTGTGTGTGTTGTCGGTGTGTGTGTGTGTGTGTTGTCGGTGTGTGTGTGTTTGTGTTGTCGGTGTGTGTGTGTTGTCGGTGTGTGTGTGTGTGTGTTGTCGATGTGTGTGTGTGTGTTGTTGGTGTGTGTGTGTGTGTGTGTGTGTGTGTTGTCAGTGTGTGTGTGTGTGTGTGTGTTGTCGGTGTGTGTGTGTGTGTGTTGTGTGTGTGTGTGTTGTCGGTGTGTGTGTGTGTGTGTTGTCGGTGTGTGTGTGTTGTCGGTGTGTGTGTGTGTGTGTTGTCGGTGTGTGTGTGTGTGTGTTGTCGGTGTGTGTGTGTGTGTGTGTTGTCGGTGGGTGTGTGTTATCGGTGTGTGTTTGTGTGTGTTGTCGGTGTGTGTGTGTGTGTGTGTGTGTGTTGTCGGTGTGTGTGTGTGTGTGTTGTCTGTGTGTGTGTGTGTGTGTGTTGTCGGTATGTGTGTGTTGTCGGTGTGTGTGTGTTTATGTGTTGTCGGTGTGTGTGTGTTTGTGTTGTCGGTGTGTGTGTGTGTTGTCGGTGTGTGTGTGTGTGTGTGTTGTCGGTGTGTGTGTGTGTGTTGTCGGTGTGTGTGTGTGTGTGTGTTGTCGGTGTGTGTGTGTGTGTTGTCGGTTTGTGTGTGTGTGTTGTCGGTGTGTGTGTGTGTGTTGTCGGTGTGTGTGTGTGTGTGTTGTCAGTGTGTGTGTGTGTGTGTTGTCGGTGTGTGTGTGTTTATGTGTTGTCGGTGTGTGTGTGTGTTGTTGGTGTGTGTGTGTTGTCGGTGTGTCTGTGTGTGTGTTGTCGGTTTGTGTGTGTGTGTGTGTGTTGTCGGTGTGTGTGTGAGTGTTGTCGGTGTGTGTGTGTGTGTGTTGTCGGTGTGTGTGTGTTGTGTGTGTGTGTGTTGTCGGTGTGTGTGTGTGTTGTCGGTGTGTGTGTGTTGTCGGTGTGTGTGTGTGTGTTGTCTGTGTGTGTGTGTGTGTGTGTGTGTGTTGTCGGTGTGTGTGTGTTGTCGGTGTGTGTGTGTTTATGTGTTGTCGGTGTGTGTGTGTGTGTTGTGTGTGTGTTGTCGGTGTGTGTGTGTGTATGTGTGTTGTCGGTGTGTGTGTGTTGTCGGTGTGTGTGTGTGTGTGTTGTCGGTGTGTGTGTGTGTGTTGTCGGTGTGTGTGTGTGTGTGTTATCGGTGTGTGTGTGTGTGTGTTGTCGGTGTGTGTGTGTGTGTGTGTTGTCGGTGTGTGTGTTTGTGTTGTCTGTGTGTGTGTGTGTGTTTTGTCGGTGTGTGTGTGTTGTCGGTGTGTGTGTGTTTATGTGTTGTCGGTGTGTGTGTGTGTTTGTGTTGTCGGTGTGTGTGTGTGTGTGTTGTCGGTGTGTGTGTGTGTGTGTTGTCGGTGTGTGTGTGTGTGTTGAAGGTGTGTGTGTGTGTGTGTGTGTTGTCGGTGTGTGTGTGTGTGTTGTCGGTTTGTGTGTGTGTGTTGTCGGTGTGTGTGTGTGTGTGTGTTGTCGGTGTGTGTGTGTGTGTGTTGTCAGTGTTTGTGTGTGTGTGTTGTCGGTGTGTGTGTGTTTATGTGTTGTCGGTGTGTGTGTGTGTGTGTGTGTTGTCGGTGTGTGTGTGTGTTTGTGTTGTCGGTGTGTGTGTGTTGTCGGTGTGTGTGTGTGTGTGTGTTGTCGGTGTGTGTGTGTTTGTGTTGTCGGTGTGTGTGTGTTGTCGGTGTGTGTGTGTGTGTGTGTTGTCGATGTGTGTGTGTGTGTTGTTGGTGTGTGTGTGTGTGTGTGTGTGTGTGTGTGTTGTCAGTGTGTGTGTGTGTGTGTGTTGTCGGTGTGTGTGTGTGTGTGTTGTGTGTGTGTGTGTGTTGTCGGTGTGTGTGTTGTCGGTGTGTGTGTGTGTGTGTGTGTGTTGTCGGTGTGTGTGTGTTGTCGGTGTGTGTGTGTGTGTGTGTGTGTGTTGTCGGTGGGTGTGTGTTATCGGTGTGTGTGTGTGTGTGTTGTCGGTGTGTGTGTGTGTGTGTGTGTGTGTTGTCGGTGTGTGTGTGTGTGTGTTGTCTGTGTGTGTGTGTGTGTTGTCGGTGTGTGTGTGTTGTCGGTGTGTGTGTGTTTATGTGTTGTCGGTGTGTGTGTGTTTGTGTTGTCGGTGTGTGTGTGTGTGTGTTGTCGGTGTGTGTGTGTGTGTGTTGTCGGTGTGTGTGTGTTGTCGTTGTGTGTGTGTGTGTGTGTTGTCGGTGTGTGTGTGTTGTCGGTTTGTGTGTGTGTGTTGTCGGTGTGTGTGTGTGTGTTGTCGGTGTGTGTGTGTGTGTGTTGTCAGTGTGTGTGTGTGTGTGTTGTCGGTGTGTGTGTGTGTGTGTTGTCGGTGTGTGTGTGTGTGTTGTCGGTGTGTGTGTGTTGTGTGTGTGTGTGTTGTCGGTGTGTGTGTGTGTGTTGTCGGTGTGTGTGTGTTGTCAGTGTGTGTGTGTGTGTGTGTGTGTGTTGTCGGTGTGTGTGTGTGTGTGTGTGTGTTGTCGGTGTGTGTGTGTGTGTTGTCGGTGTGTGTGTGTGTGTGTTGTTGGTGTGTGTGTGTGTGTGTTTGTGTGTGTTGTCGGTGTGTGTGTGTGTGTGTTGTCGGTGTGTGTGTGTGTGTGTTGTGTGTGCGTGTGTGTGTGTGTTGTCGGTGTGTGTGTGTGTGTTGTGTGTGTGTGTGTTGTCGGTGTGTGTGTGTGTGTGTTGTCGGGTGTTTGTGTGTGTGTGTGTTGTCGGTGTGTGTGTGTGTTGTCGGTGTGTGTGTGTGTGTTGTCGGTGTGTGTGAGTGTGTTGTCGGTGTGTGTGTGTGTGTGTTGTCGGTGTGTTTGTGTGTGTGTGTTGTCGGTGTGTGTGAGTGTGTGTTGTCGGTGTGTGTGTGTGTGTTGTGTGTGTGTGTGTGTTGTCGGTGTGTGTGTGTGTGTGTTGTCGGTGTGTGTGTGTGTGTGTGTTGTCGGTGTGTGTGTGTGTGTGTGTATGTTGTCGGTGTGTGTGTGTGTGGTGTGTGTGTGTGTGTGTGTGTGTGTTGTCGGTGTGTGTGTGTGTGTGTGTGTGTTGTCAGTGTGTGTGTGTGTGTGTTTGTGTTGTCGGTGTGTGTGTGTGTGTGTGTGTGTGTTGTCGGTCTGTGTGTGTGTGTTGTCGGTGTGTG
>NW_027675555.1:62500-72500 GCF_965601325.2 Salmo salar | reverse complement strand
TGTGTGTTGTGTGTTGTCGGTGGTGTGTGTGTGTGTGTTGTCGGTGTGTGTGTGTGTGTGTTGTCGGTGTGTGTGTGTTGTCGGTGTGTGTGTGTGTGTGTGTTGTCGGTGTGTGTGTGTGTGTGTTGTCGGTGTGTGTGTGTGTTGTCGGTGTGTGTGTGTGTGTTGTCGGTGTGTGTGTGTGTGTTGTCGTGTGTGTGTGTGTGTGTGTGTGTGTGTGTGTGTTGTCGGTGTGTGTGTGTGTGTGTGTTGTCGGTGTGTGTGTGTGTGTTGTCGTGTGTGTGTGTGTGTGTTGTCGGTGTGTGTGTGTGTGTGTTGTCGGTGTGTGTGTGTTGTCGGTGTGTGTGTGTGTGTGTGTGTCGGTGTGTGTGTGTGTGTGTTGTCGGTGTGTGTGTGTGTGTGTGTGTGTGTGTCGTGTGTGTGTGTGTGTTGTCGGTGTGTGTGTGTGTGTGTTGTCGGTGTGTGTGTGTGTGTGTGTGTGTGTCGGTGTGTGTGTGTGTGTGTTGTCGGTGTGTGTGTGTGTGTGTTGTCGGTGTGTGTGTGTGTGTTGTCGTGTGTGTGTGTGTGTGTTGTCGGTGTGTGTGTGTGTGTGTTGTCGGTGTGTGTGTGTGTGTGTTGTCGGTGTGTGTGTGTGTGTGTTGTCGGTGTGTGTGTGTTGTCGGTGTGTGTGTGTGTGTGTTGTCGTGTGTGTGTGTGTTGTCGTTGTGTGTGTGTGTGTGTTGTCGGTGTGTGTGTGTGTGTTGTCGGTGTGTGTGTGTGTGTGTTGTCGGTGTGTGTGTGTGTGTGTTGTCGGTGTGTGTGTGTGTGTGTGTTGTCGGTGTGTGTGTGTGTGTTGTCGGTGTGTGTGTGTGTGTGTGTGTGTGTGTCGGTGTGTGTGTGTGTGTTGTCGGTGTGTGTGTGTGTGTGTGTCGGTGTGTGTGTGTGTGTGTTGTCGGTGTGTGTGTGTGTGTGTTGTCGGTGTGTGTGTGTGTGTGTTGTCGGTGTGTGTGTGTGTGTGTCGTGTGTGTGTGTGTGTGTGTGTGTGTGTGTGTGTTGTCGGTGTGTGTGTGTGTGTGTTGTCGGTGTGTGTGTGTGTGTGTGTGTGTGTGTGTGTGTGTGTTGTCGGTGTGTGTGTGTGTGTGTCGTGTGTGTGTGTGTGTGTTGTCGGTGTGTGTGTGTGTGTGTGTTGTCGGTGTGTGTGTGTGTGTGTGTGTGTGTGTGTGTGTGTGTTGTCGGTGTGTGTGTGTGTGTGTTGTCGGTGTGTGTGTGTGTTGTCGGTGTGTGTGTGTGTGTGTGTCGTGTGTGTGTGTGTGTGTGTTGTCGGTGTGTGTGTGTGTGTGTTGTCGTGTGTGTGTGTGTGTGTGTGTGTGTGTGTGTGTGTTGTCGGTGTGTGTGTGTGTGTGTTGTCGGTGTGTGTGTGTGTGTTGTCGGTGTGTGTGTGTGTGTGTGTGTCGGTGTGTGTGTGTGTGTGTTGTCGGTGTGTGTGTGTGTGTGTTGTCGGTGTGTGTGTGTGTGTGTTGTCGGTGTGTGTGTGTGTGTGTGTGTGTGTGTGTGTGTGTGTTGTCGGTGTGTGTGTGTGTGTGTTGTCGGTGTGTGTGTGTGTGTTGTCGGTGTGTGTGTGTGTGTGTGTGTCGGTGTGTGTGTGTGTGTGTCGTGTGTGTGTGTGTGTGTGTGTGTGTGTGTGTGTGTTGTCGGTGTGTGTGTGTGTGTGTTGTCGTGTGTGTGTGTGTGTGTTGTCGGTGTGTGTGTGTGTGTTGTCGGTGTGTGTGTGTGTGTTGTCGGTGTGTGTGTGTGTGTGTTGTCGGTGTGTGTGTGTGTGTGTCGTGTGTGTGTGTGTGTGTGTTGTCGGTGTGTGTGTGTGTGTGTGTGTGTGTGTGTGTGTGTGTGTGTGTTGTCGGTGTGTGTGTGTGTGTTGTCGGTGTGTGTGTGTGTGTGTGTGTGTGTGTGTGTGTGTGTGTGTGTGTTGTCGGTGTGTGTGTGTGTGTGTTGTCGGTGTGTGTGTGTGTGTTGTCGGTGTGTGTGTGTGTGTGTTGTCGGTGTGTGTGTGTGTGTTGTCGTGTGTGTGTGTGTGTGTTGTCGGTGTGTGTGTGTGTGTGTTGTCGGTGTGTGTGTGTGTGTGTTGTCGTGTGTGTGTGTGTGTGTTGTCGGTGTGTGTGTGTGTGTGTTGTCGGTGTGTGTGTGTGTGTTGTCGGTGTGTGTGTGTGTGTGTTGTCGGTGTGTGTGTGTGTGTGTTGTCGGTGTGTGTGTGTGTGTGTTGTCGGTGTGTGTGTGTGTGTGTGTCGTGTGTGTGTGTGTGTGTTGTCGGTGTGTGTGTGTGTGTTGTCGGTGTGTGTGTGTGTGTGTGTTGTCGGTGTGTGTGTGTGTGTGTGTGTGTGTTGTCGGTGTGTGTGTGTGTGTTGTCGGTGTGTGTGTGTGTGTGTTGTCGGTGTGTGTGTGTGTGTGTTGTCGGTGTGTGTGTGTGTGTGTGTGTGTGTTGTCGTGTGTGTGTGTGTGTGTGTTGTCGTGTGTGTGTGTGTGTGTTGTCGGTGTGTGTGTGTGTGTGTGTGTGTGTGTGTGTGTGTGTGTGTGTGTGTGTGTGTGTGTGTGTGTGTGTGTTGTCGGTGTGTGTGTGTGTGTGTTGTCGGTGTGTGTGTGTGTGTGTTGTCGGTGTGTGTGTGTGTGTGTGTGTGTGTGTGTGTTGTCGGTGTGTGTGTGTGTGTGTTGTCGGTGTGTGTGTGTGTGTGTTGTCGGTGTGTGTGTGTGTGTGTTGTCGGTGTGTGTGTGTGTGTTGTCGGTGTGTGTGTGTGTGTTGTCGGTGTGTGTGTGTGTGTGTTGTCGGTGTGTGGTGTGTGTGTTGTCGGTGTGTGTGTGTGTGTGTGTCGTGTGTGTGTGTGTGTGTGTGTGTGTGTGTGTTGTCGGTGTGTGTGTGTGTGTGTTGTCGTGTGTGTGTGTGTGTGTTGTCGGTGTGTGTGTGTGTGTTGTCGGTGTGTGTGTGTGTGTGTTGTCGTGTGTGTGTGTGTGTGTTGTCGGTGTGTGTGTGTGTGTTGTCGTGTGTGTGTGTGTGTGTGTGTGTGTGTGTGTTGTCGGTGTGTGTGTGTGTTGTCGGTGTGTGTGTGTGTGTGTTGTCGGTGTGTGTGTGTGTGTGTTGTCGGTGTGTGTGTGTGTGTGTTGTCGGTGTGTGTGTGTGTGTGTGTGTGTGTCGTGTGTGTGTGTGTGTGTTGTCGGTGTGTGTGTGTGTGTTGTCGGTGTGTGTGTGTGTGTTGTCGGTGTGTGTGTGTGTGTGTTGTCGGTGTGTGTGTGTGTGTTGTCGGTGTGTGTGTGTGTGTGTGTGTGTGTGTGTGTGTGTGTGTGTGTGTGTGTGTGTGTTGTCGGTGTGTGTGTGTGTGTGTTGTCGGTGTGTGTGTGTGTGTGTTGTCGGTGTGTGTGTGTGTGTGTGTGTCGGTGTGTGTGTGTGTGTGTGTCGGTGTGTGTGTGTGTGTGTTGTCGGTGTGTGTGTGTGTGTGTTGTCGGTGTGTGTGTGTGTGTGTGTCGGTGTGTGTGTGTGTGTTGTCGGTGTGTGTGTGTGTGTGTTGTCGGTGTGTGTGTGTGTGTTGTCGGTGTGTGTGTGTGTGTTGTCGGTGTGTGTGTGTGTGTGTGTCGGTGTGTGTGTGTGTTGTCGGTGTGTGTGTGTGTGTGTTGTCGGTGTGTGTGTGTGTGTGTTGTCGGTGTGTGTGTGTGTGTGTGTGTGTGTGTGTGTGTGTGTGTGTGTGTGTGTGTGTGTGTGTGTGTTGTCGGTGTGTGTGTGTGTGTGTTGTCGGTGTGTGTGTGTGTGTGTGTTGTCGGTGTGTGTGTGTGTGTGTTGTCGGTGTGTGTGTGTGTGTGTTGTCGGTGTGTGTGTGTGTGTGTGTGTGTGTGTGTGTGTGTGTTGTCGGTGTGTGTGTGTGTGTGTGTGTGTGTGTGTGTGTGTTGTCGGTGTGTGTGTGTGTGTGTTGTCGGTGTGTGTGTGTGTGTGTTGTCGGTGTGTGTGTGTGTGTGTTGTCGGTGTGTGTGTGTGTGTGTTGTCGGTGTGTGTGTGTGTGTGTGTCGTGTGTGTGTGTGTGTGTTGTCGGTGTGTGTGTGTGTGTGTGTCGGTGTGTGTGTGTGTGTGTGTCGGTGTGTGTGTGTGTGTGTTGTCGGTGTGTGTGTGTGTGTGTTGTCGGTGTGTGTGTGTGTGTGTTGTCGGTGTGTGTGTGTGTGTGTTGTCGGTGTGTGTGTGTGTGTGTGTGTTGTCGTGTGTGTGTGTGTGTGTGTGTTGTCGTGTGTGTGTGTGTGTGTGTTGTCGGTGTGTGTGTGTGTGTGTGTTGTCGGTGTGTGTGTGTGTGTTGTCGGTGTGTGTGTGTGTGTGTGTCGGTGTGTGTGTGTGTGTGTTGTCGGTGTGTGTGTGTGTGTGTGTGTGTGTGTGTGTGTGTTGTCGGTGTGTGTGTGTGTGTTGTCGGTGTGTGTGTGTGTGTGTTGTCGGTGTGTGTGTGTGTGTGTCGTGTGTGTGTGTGTGTGTTGTCGGTGTGTGTGTGTGTGTGTTGTCGGTGTGTGTGTGTGTGTTGTCGGTGTGTGTGTGTGTGTGTCGTGTGTGTGTGTGTGTGTGTGTGTGTGTGTGTGTGTGTGTGTGTGTGTGTGTTGTCGGTGTGTGTGTGTGTGTTGTCGGTGTGTGTGTGTGTGTGTTGTCGGTGTGTGTGTGTGTGTGTGTTGTCGGTGTGTGTGTGTGTGTGTTGTCGTGTGTGTGTGTGTGTTGTCGGTGTGTGTGTGTGTGTGTGTGTCGTGTGTGTGTGTGTGTGTTGTCGGTGTGTGTGTGTGTGTGTGTCGGTGTGTGTGTGTGTGTTGTCGGTGTGTGTGTGTGTGTGTTGTCGGTGTGTGTGTGTGTGTGTGTCGTGTGTGTGTGTGTGTGTTGTCGGTGTGTGTGTGTGTGTGTTGTCGGTGTGTGTGTGTGTGTGTTGTCGTGTGTGTGTGTGTGTGTTGTCGGTGTGTGTGTGTGTGTTGTCGGTGTGTGTGTGTGTGTGTTGTCGGTGTGTGTGTGTGTGTGTGTCGTGTGTGTGTGTGTGTGTTGTCGTGTGTGTGTGTGTGTGTTGTCGGTGTGTGTGTGTGTGTGTTGTCGGTGTGTGTGTGTGTGTGTTGTCGTGTGTGTGTGTGTGTTGTCGGTGTGTGTGTGTGTGTGTGTCGGTGTGTGTGTGTGTGTTGTCGGTGTGTGTGTGTGTGTGTTGTCGGTGTGTGTGTGTGTGTTGTCGGTGTGTGTGTGTGTGTGTTGTCGGTGTGTGTGTGTGTGTGTTGTCGGTGTGTGTGTGTGTGTTGTCGGTGTGTGTGTGTGTGTTGTCGGTGTGTGTGTGTGTGTGTTGTCGGTGTGTGTGTGTGTGTGTGTGTGTGTGTGTGTCGGTGTGTGTGTGTGTTGTCGTGTGTGTGTGTGTGTGTTGTCGGTGTGTGTGTGTGTGTTGTCGGTGTGTGTGTGTGTGTGTTGTCGTGTGTGTGTGTGTGTGTTGTCGGTGTGTGTGTGTGTGTGTGTGTGTGTGTTGTCGGTGTGTGTGTGTGTGTTGTCGGTGTGTGTGTGTGTGTGTTGTCGGTGTGTGTGTGTGTGTGTGTGTGTGTGTGTGTGTGTGTGTTGTCGGTGTGTGTGTGTGTGTTGTCGGTGTGTGTGTGTGTGTGTTGTCGGTGTGTGTGTGTGTGTTGTCGGTGTGTGTGTGTGTGTTGTCGGTGTGTGTGTGTGTGTTGTCGGTGTGTGTGTGTGTGTGTGTGTGTGTGTGTGTGTGTGTGTTGTCGGTGTGTGTGTGTGTGTGTGTCGGTGTGTGTGTGTGTGTGTGTGTCGGTGTGTGTGTGTGTGTTGTCGGTGTGTGTGTGTGTGTGGTGTGTGTGTGTGTGTGTGTGTGTGTGTGTTGTCGGTGTGTGTGTGTGTGTGTGTCGGTGTGTGTGTGTGTGTGTGTGTGTGTGTGTGTGTGTGTGTTGTCGGTGTGTGTGTGTGTGTTGTCGGTGTGTGTGTGTGTGTTGTCGGTGTGTGTGTGTGTGTTGTCGGTGTGTGTGTGTGTGTGTTGTCGGTGTGTGTGTGTGTGTTGTCGGTGTGTGTGTGTGTGTGTGTCGGTGTGTGTGTGTGTGTGTTGTCGGTGTGTGTGTGTGTGTGTGTTGTCGGTGTGTGTGTGTGTGTGTTGTCGGTGTGTGTGTGTGTGTGTTGTCGGTGTGTGTGTGTGTGTGTTGTCGGTGTGTGTGTGTGTGTTGTCGGTGTGTGTGTGTGTGTGTTGTCGGTGTGTGTGTGTGTGTGTGTCGTGTGTGTGTGTGTGTTGTCGGTGTGTGTGTGTGTGTTGTCGGTGTGTGTGTGTGTGTGTGTCGTGTGTGTGTGTGTGTGTGTTGTCGGTGTGTGTGTGTGTGTGTGTGTGTGTGTGTGTGTGTGTGTGTGTGTGTGTGTGTGTGTGTGTGTGTGTGTGTGTGTGTGTGTGTGTGTGTTGTCGGTGTGTGTGTGTGTGTTGTCGGTGTGTGTGTGTGTGTGTGTCGGTGTGTGTGTGTGTGTGTGTCGTGTGTGTGTGTGTGTGTTGTCGGTGTGTGTGTGTGTGTGTTGTCGGTGTGTGTGTGTGTGTGTGTGTGTGTGTGTGTGTGTGTGTGTTGTCGGTGTGTGTGTGTGTTGTCGGTGTGTGTGTGTGTGTTGTCGTGTGTGTGTGTGTGTGTGTTGTCGGTGTGTGTGTGTGTGTTGTCGTGTGTGTGTGTGTGTGTGTTGTCGGTGTGTGTGTGTGTGTTGTCGGTGTGTGTGTGTGTGTTGTCGGTGTGTGTGTGTGTGTTGTCGGTGTGTGTGTGTGTGTTGTCGTGTGTGTGTGTGTGTGTTGTCGGTGTGTGTGTGTGTGTGTCGGTGTGTGTGTGTGTGTGTTGTCGGTGTGTGTGTGTGTGTGTGTCGGTGTGTGTGTGTGTGTGTGTTGTCGGTGTGTGTGTGTGTGTTGTCGGTGTGTGTGTGTGTGTTGTCGGTGTGTGTGTGTGTGTGTTGTCGGTGTGTGTGTGTGTGTTGTCGGTGTGTGTGTGTGTGTGTTGTCGGTGTGTGTGTGTGTGTGTTGTCGGTGTGTGTGTGTGTGTGTTGTCGGTGTGTGTGTGTGTGTGTGTGTGTGTCGTGTGTGTGTGTGTGTGTTGTCGGTGTGTGTGTGTGTGTGTGTGTCGTGTGTGTGTGTGTGTTGTCGGTGTGTGTGTGTGTGTTGTCGGTGTGTGTGTGTGTGTGTGTGTGTGTGTGTGTGTGTGTGTGTGTTGTCGTGTGTGTGTGTGTGTGTGTTGTCGGTGTGTGTGTGTGTGTTGTCGGTGTGTGTGTGTGTGTGTTGTCGGTGTGTGTGTGTGTGTGTTGTCGGTGTGTGTGTGTGTGTGTGTCGGTGTGTGTGTGTGTGTGTTGTCGGTGTGTGTGTGTGTGTGTGTGTGTGTGTGTCGTGTGTGTGTGTGTGTTGTCGGTGTGTGTGTGTGTGTGTTGTCGGTGTGTGTGTGTGTGTGTGTCGTGTGTGTGTGTGTGTGTTGTCGTGTGTGTGTGTGTGTGTTGTCGGTGTGTGTGTGTGTGTGTGTGTGTGTGTGTGTGTGTGTGTTGTCGGTGTGTGTGTGTGTGTTGTGTGTGTGTGTGTGTGTGTTGTCGGTGTGTGTGTGTGTGTGTTGTCGGTGTGTGTGTGTGTGTGTGTTGTCGGTGTGTGTGTGTGTGTGTTGTCGGTGTGTGTGTGTGTGTGTTGTCGGTGTGTGTGTGTGTGTTGTCGGTGTGTGTGTGTGTGTGTTGTCGGTGTGTGTGTGTGTGTTGTCGGTGTGTGTGTGTGTGTGTGTTGTCGGTGTGTGTGTGTGTGTGTTGTCGGTGTGTGTGTGTGTGTGTGTTGTCGGTGTGTGTGTGTGTGTTGTCGGTGTGTGTGTGTGTGTGTTGTCGTGTGTGTGTGTGTGTGTTGTCGGTGTGTGTGTGTGTGTGTGTGTGTGTGTGTGTGTGTGTGTTGTCGGTGTGTGTGTGTGTGTGTTGTCGGTGTGTGTGTGTGTGTGTGTCGGTGTGTGTGTGTGTGTGTTGTCGTGTGTGTGTGTGTGTGTTGTCGGTGTGTGTGTGTGTGTTGTCGGTGTGTGTGTGTGTGTGTTGTCGGTGTGTGTGTGTGTGTGTGTGTCGGTGTGTGTGTGTGTGTGTGTGTGTGTGTGTGTGTGTGTGTGTGTGTTGTCGGTGTGTGTGTGTGTGTGTTGTCGGTGTGTGTGTGTGTGTGTTGTCGGTGTGTGTGTGTGTGTGTTGTCGGTGTGTGTGTGTGTGTGTTGTCGGTGTGTGTGTGTGTGTTGTCGGTGTGTGTGTGTGTGTGTTGTCGGTGTGTGTGTGTGTGTCGGTGTGTGTGTGTGTGTGTCGTGTGTGTGTGTGTGTGTTGTCGGTGTGTGTGTGTGTGTGTTGTCGTGTGTGTGTGTGTGTGTGTTGTCGGTGTGTGTGTGTGTGTTGTCGGTGTGTGTGTGTGTGTGTTGTCGGTGTGTGTGTGTGTGTGTGTGTGTGTGTGTGTGTGTGTGTGGTGTGTGTGTGTGTGTTGTCGTGTGTGTGTGTGTGTGTTGTCGGTGTGTGTGTGTGTTGTCGGTGTGTGTGTGTGTGTGTGTGTGTGTGTGTGTGTGTGTGTGTGTGTGTGTGTCGTGTGTGTGTGTGTGTGTTGTCGGTGTGTGTGTGTGTGTGTGTCGGTGTGTGTGTGTGTGTGTGTCGTGTGTGTGTGTGTGTGTTGTCGGTGTGTGTGTGTGTGTTGTCGTGTGTGTGTGTGTGTGTTGTCGGTGTGTGTGTGTGTGTTGTCGGTGTGTGTGTGTGTTGTCGTGTGTGTGTGTGTGTGTGTTGTCGGTGTGTGTGTGTGTGTTGTCGTGTGTGTGTGTGTGTGTTGTCGGTGTGTGTGTGTGTGTTGTCGGTGTGTGTGTGTGTGTGTGTTGTCGGTGTGTGTGTGTGTGTGTCGGTGTGTGTGTGTGTGTTGTCGGTGTGTGTGTGTGTGTGTTGTCGGTGTGTGTGTGTGTGTGTGTGTGTGTGTGTGTGTCGGTGTGTGTGTGTGTGTGTTGTCGGTGTGTGTGTGTGTGTGTGTTGTCGGTGTGTGTGTGTGTGTTGTCGGTGTGTGTGTGTGTGTGTGTGTGGTGTCGGTGTGTGTGTGTGTGTTGTCGGTGTGTGTGTGTGTGTGTGTGGTGTGTGTGTGTCGGTGTGTGTGTGTGTGTGTGTCGGTGTGTGTGTGTGTGTGTTGTCGGTGTGTGTGTGTGTGTTGTCGGTGTGTGTGTGTGTGTGTGTGTTGTCGGTGTGTGTGTGTGTGTGTCGTGTGTGTGTGTGTGTGTTGTCGGTGTGTGTGTGTGTGTGTTGTCGGTGTGTGTGTGTGTGTGTGTGTCGGTGTGTGTGTGTGTGTGTTGTCGGTGTGTGTGTGTGTGTTGTCGGTGTGTGTGTGTGTGTTGTCGTGTGTGTGTGTGTGTGTTGTCGGTGTGTGTGTGTGTGTGTTGTCGTGTGTGTGTGTGTGTGTTGTCGGTGTGTGTGTGTGTGTGTGTGTGTGTGTGTGTGTCGTGTGTGTGTGTGTGTGTTGTCGGTGTGTGTGTGTGTGTGTTGTCGGTGTGTGTGTGTGTGTGTTGTCGGTGTGTGTGTGTGTGTGTGTGTGTGTGTGTGTGTGTGTGTTGTCGGTGTGTGTGTGTGTGTGTGTGTGTGTGTGTGTGTGTGTGTGTGTGTGTGTTGTCGGGTGTGTGTGTGTGTGTGTGTTGTCGGTGTGTGTGTGTGTGTTGTCGGTGTGTGTGTGTGTGTTGTCGGTGTGTGTGTGTGTGTTGTCGGTGTGTGTGTGTGTGTGTTGTCGGTGTGTGTGTGTGTGTGTTGTCGTGTGTGTGTGTGTGTGTTGTCGGTGTGTGTGTGTGTGTGTCGGTGTGTGTGTGTGTGTTGTCGGTGTGTGTGTGTGTGTGTTGTCGGTGTGTGTGTGTGTGTGTGTTGTCGTGTGTGTGTGTGTGTTGTCGGTGTGTGTGTGTGTGTGTTGTCGTGTGTGTGTGTGTGTGTGTGTGTTGTCGGTGTGTGTGTGTGTGTTGTCGGTGTGTGTGTGTGTGTTGTCGGTGTGTGTGTGTGTGTGTGTGTGTGTGTGTGTTGTCGGTGTGT